>NC_056459.1:14385697-14430697 GCF_018296145.1 Oncorhynchus tshawytscha
TTTGTTGTTATTGTGTCTTGATCACACAAGTTGAGGTACACAACATACACAATAGACCTTTCACTCAGTTTGTGGACTACTTTCTTTAATAGCTAAAGCATGTGACAGACTTAAGAGCTGGGAGGTAGTCTCTGTACTCTGTCTGTAACAACATACGCAACATGGGCGATAGGCAGTAAAACCTAAACAGTTGAAAAAATCAGTTGGAAATTAGAAGATTGAACTCCTAGCATTACAACATATTTATAAAGGCTCAGAGTAACGTTGGGCCATCTGTGTCTCCCTTTCAATAACCCTGTCATTGTCACGGTTACTGTAAGGTAACGACACGTTTTACTCACTTCACAAATATATCAGAATTGGTTGAATACAAATGATCAAACTTAATGGCAAGCCCCTAGCCACAGAGCTTGGGAGTGTAGTACTGTATTTGTTTGGGGATGAGTGATGTCATTGGTCCTCTGTGAGATGTGGGTCCTGTGCTGTATGGTGCTCTGGGAGCAGAGCTGGCTGCTGTCAGGACTTTTGATCGAGACAGAGCAGTGGCACTATGAACAGCTCAGAGAGACAGTGAGAGAGTGAGAGAGAGCGAGAGTGAGAGACAGAGAGCAGTGGCTCTGTGACCAGCTCAGAAAGAGAGAGAGAGAGAGAGAGAGAGAGAGAGAGAGAGAGAGTAGTGGCTCTGTGACCAGCTCTGAGAGAGAGAGAGAGAGAGAGAGAGAGAGAGAGAGAGAGAGAGAGAGAGAGAGAGAGGTGGCTCTGAGACCAGCATCAGAGAGAGAGAGAGAGAGAGAACTGTAGTGGCTCTGAGACCAGCATCAGAGAGAGAGAGAGATCAGAGAGAGAGTAGTGGCTCTGAGACCAGCTCTGAGAGAGAGAGAGAGAGAGAGAGTAGTGGCTCTGTGACCAGCTCTGAGAGAGAGAGAGAGAGAGAGAGTAGTGGCTCTGTGACCAGCTCTGAGAGAGAGAGAGAGTAGTGGCTCTGAGACGAGCATCAGAGAGAGAGAGAGAGAGTAGTGGCTCTGTGACCAGCTCTGAGAGAGAGAGAGAGAGTAGTGGCTCTGAGACGAGCATCAGAGAGAGAGAGAGAGAGAACTAGTGGCTCTGAGACCAGCATCAGAGAGAGAGAGAGAGAGAGAGAGTGTAGTGGCTCTGAGACCAGCATCAGAGAGAGAGAGAGGGGGGGGCAGTGGCTCTGAGACCAGCACCAGAGAGAGAGAGAGAGGGGGGAGCAGTGGCTCTGAGATCAGCATCAGAGAGAGAGAGAGAGAGAGGGGGAGCAGTGGCTCTGAGATCAGCATCAGAGAGAGAGAGAGAGAGAGAGAGAGACAGAGGCTCTGAGACCAGCTCTGAGAGAGAGAGAGAGAGAGAGCAGAGGCTCTGAGACCAGCTCTGAGAGAGAGAGAGAGAGAGAGAGAGGGGGAGCAGTGGCTCTGAGACCAGTATCAGAGAGAGAGAAAGAGAGAGAGAGTGAGGGAGAGAGAGAGAGAGAGCAGTGGCTCTGAGACCAGCATCAGAGAGAGAGAGAGGGAGAGTAGTGGCTCTGAGATCAGCATCAGAGAGAGAGAGAGTGCGGCAGTGGCTCTGAGAGAGAGATAGAGAAACTCAGCAAAAAAAAGAACGCCCCTTTTTCAGGACCCTGTTTTAATTCATAAAAATCCAAATAACTTCACAGATCTTCATTATAAAGGGTTTAAACACTGTTTCCCATGCTTGTTCAATGAACCATAAACAATTAATGAACATGCACCTGTGGAACGGTCGTTAAGAATGGAGGCAAATAAGGTCACTGTTGTTAAAACATTGGACACTAAAGAGGCCTTTCTACTGACTCTGAAAAACACCAAAAGAATGATGCTCAGGGTCCCTACTCATCTGCGTGAACGTCCCTTAGGCATGCTGCAAGGAGGCATGAGGACTGCAGATGTGGCCAGGGCAATACATTGCAATGTCTGTACTGTGAGAAGCCTAAGACAGGGCTACAGGGAGACAGGACGGACAGCTGATCATCCTCGCAGTGGCAGACCACACGTAACAACACCTGCACAGGATCGGTACATCCGAAAATCACACCTGTGGGACAGGTACAGGATGGCAACAACAACTGCGCGAGTTACACCAGGAATGCACAATACCTCCATCAGTGCTCAGACTGTCCGCAATAGGCTGAGAGAGGCTGAGGACTGGGGGCTTGTAGGCCTGTTGTAAGGCAGGTCCTCACCAGATATCACTGGTAACAACGTTGCACAAGGGCACAGACCCACCGTCGCTGGGCCAGACAGGACTGGCAAAAAGTGCTCTTTACCGACCAGTCACAGTTTTGTCTCACCAGGGGTGATGGTCGGATTCGCGTTTATCGACGAAGGAATGAGCGTTACACTGAGGCCTGTACTCTGGAGCGGGATCGTTTGGAGGTTTGGAGGTGGAGGGTCCGTCATGGTCTGGGGTGGTGTGTCACAGCATCATATCGGACTGAGCTTGTTGTCATTGCAGGCCATCCTTCCCTCATGTGGTACTCTTCCTGCAGGCTCATCCTGACATGACCCTCCAGCATGACAATGCCACCAGCCATACTGCTCGTTCTGTGCGTGATTTCCTGCAAGACAGGAATGTCAGTGTTCTGCCATGGCCAGTGAAGAGCCCGGATCTCAATCCCATTGAGCACATCTGGGACCTGTTGGATCGGAGGGTGAGGGTGAGGGCTAGGGCCATTCCCCCCAGAAATGTCTGGGAACTTGCAGGTGCCTTGGTCGAAGAGTGGGGTAACATCTCACAGCAAGAACTGGCAAATCTGGTGCAGTCCATGAGGAGGAGATGCACTGCAGTACTTAATACAGCTGGTGGCCACACCAGATACTGAATGTTACTTTTGATTTTGACCCCCCCCCCTTTGTTCAAGGTCACATTATTCAATTTCTGTTAGTCACATGTCTGTGGAACTTGTTCAGTTTATGTCTCAGTTGTTGAATCTTGTTATCTTCATACAAATATTTACACATGTTAAGTTTGCTGAAAATAAACGCAGTTGACAGTGAGAGGATTTTTCTTTTTTTGTTAATTGTTAATAATTTGTGGCAGTGGGAGAGAGCAATAGAGACTGACTGGCCACTGGCCCCCGCCTGACTGAATGTCCAGCTTATCAACTAAAGAAAACAGTTGACGCATACTGTACACATGCCCACCTCTCTCCTCTGAATGGCTGCCATTTTGGTTGTGTCCAAACTGGTGATTTAAGGTTGCAACCGCTGTGTCTTCGTGAGATGCTGTGGGGGTGAACGGATGATCTCAGCATGTGTTTTTCCCACTGCAAAGCATGGAAGAGGAGGTGTCTGTGATTCATTTAGAATCCAAGGCACACTTAACCAGCATGGCTACCGCTGATACGCCATCCCATCTGGTTTTGGCTTAGTGGGACTATCATTTGTTTTTCAACAGGACAATGATCCAACACACATCCAGGGTGTGTAAGGGCTATTGACCAAGAAGGAGAGTGATGGAGTGGCTGTCATTTTGGTTGCTGGCTATAGACAGACCTGCTTCTTCCCAACATAATAATTTGAGGAAGGTTGGAGACGGTCACTATGAATAAAACCATCCCAGGTTCTTCTAAAGATATACAGTGGGGCAAAAAAGTATTTAGTCAGCCAATTGTGCAAGTTCTCCCACTTAAAAAGATGAGAGAGGCCTGTAATTTTCATCATAGGTACACTTCAACTATGACAGACAAAATGAGAAAAAAAAATCCAGAAAATCACATTGTAGGATTTTTAATTAATTAGCAAATTATGGTGCAAAATAAGTATTTGGTCACCTTCAAACAAGCAAGATTTCTGGCTCTCACAGACCTGTAACTTCTTCTTTAAGAGGCTCCTCTGTCCTCCACTCGTTACCTGTATTAATGGCACCTGTTTGAACTTGTTATCAGTATAAAAGACACCTGTCCACAACCTCAAACAGTCACACTCCAAACTCCACTATGGCCAAGACCAAAGAGCTGTCAAAGGACACAAGAAACAAAATTGTAGACCTGCACCAGGCTGGGAAGACTGAATCTGCAATAGGTAAGCAGCTTGGTTTGAAGAAATCAACTGTGGGAGCAATTATTAGGAAATGGAAGACATACAAGACCACTGATAATCTCCCTCGATCTGGGGCTCCACGCAAGATCTCACCCCATGGGGTCAAAATGATCACAAGAACGGTGAGCAAAAATCCCAGAACCACACGGGGGGACCTAGTGAATGACCTGCAGAGAGCAGGGACCAAAGTAACAAAGCCTACCATCAGTAACAGACTACGCCGCCAGGGACTCAAATCCTGCAGTGCCAGACGTGTCCCCCTGCTTAAGCCAGTACATGTCCAGGCCCGTCTGAAGTTTGCTAGAGAGCATTTGTGTTACGGTTGTCTTCCGTCGAAGGAGAGGCGGACCAAAATGCAGTGTGGTTATTTCGAAAAAAGGTTTAATAAAAGATAAACATAAACAATAAACGTAACGTGAAAACCTAAACAGCCTTATCTGGTGCAAACACAGAGACAGGAACAATCACCCACGAAACACTCAAAGAATATGGCTGCCTAAATATGGTTCCCAATCAGAGACCACGATAAACACCTGCCTCTGATTGAGAACCACTCCAGGCAACAATAGACTTTTCTAGACAACCCCACTAACCACAAAACCTATAAAAACCCCCTAGACAAAACACATCACATAAATACCCATGTCACATCCTGGCCTGACCAAAATAATAAAGAAAAACACAAAATACTAAGACCAGGGCGTGACAATTTGGATGATCCAGAAGAAGATTGGGAGAATGTCATATGGTCAGATGAAACCAAATAGAACTTTTTGGTAAAACTCAACTTGTCAGATGAATGTGCATCAAAGCTGGGACCGAGAGACTGAAAAACAGCTTCTATCTCAAGGCCATCAGACTGTTAAACAGCCACCACTAACATTGAGTGGCTACTGCCAACACACTGTCAATGACACTGACTCTACTCCAGCCACTTTAATCATGGGAATTGATGGGAAATTATGTAAATATATCACTAGCCACTTTAAACAATGCTACCTTATATAATGTTACTTACCCTACATTGTTCATCTCATATGCATACGTTGATACTGTACTCTATATCATCGACTGCATCCTTATGTAATACATGTATCACTAGCCACTTTAACTATGCCACTTGGTTTACATACTTATCTCATATGTATATACTGTACTCGATATCATCTACTGTATCTTGCCTATGCTGCTCTGTACCATCACTCATTCATATATCCTTATGTACATATTCTTTATCCCCTTACACTGTGTATAAGACAGTAGTTTTTTTGGAATTGTTAGTTAGATTACTTGCTCGTTATTACTGCATTGTCGGAACTAGAAGCACAAGCATTTCGCTACACTCGCATTAACATCTGCTAACCATGTGTATGTGACAAATAAAATTTGATTTGATTTGTCATGTTTGGAGGACAAAGAATGCATCCAAAGAACACATACCTACTGTGAAGCATGGGGGTGGAAACATCATGCTTTCTTTCATCAGACCAGAAGACATTTTTCCAAAAAGTACGATCTATGTCCCCATGTGCAGTTGCAAACCGTAGTCTAGCTTTTTTTTATGGCGGTTTTGGAGCAGTGGCTTCTTCCTTGCTGAGCGGCCTTTCAGGTTATGTTGATATAGGACTCGTTTTAATGTGATACTATAGATACTTTTGTATATGTTTCCTCCAGCATCTTCACAAGGTACTTTGCTGTTGTTCTGGGATTGATTTGCACTTTTCGCACCAAAGTACGCTGATCTCTAGGAGACAGAATGCGTCTTCATCCTGAGTGGTAGGACGGCTGCGTGGTCCCATGGTGTTTATACTTGCATACTATTGTTTGTACAGATGAACGTAGTACCTTCAGACGTTTGGAATTTTTTTCTGATGTCTTGGCTGATTTCTTTTGATTTTCCCATGATGTCAAGCAAGTTTGAAGGTAGGCCTTGAAATACATCCACAGGTACACCTCCAATTGACTCAAATTATGTAAATTAGCCTATCAGAAGCTTCTAAAGCCATGACACCCTTTCCTGGAATTATCCAAGCTGTTTAATGGCACAGTCAACTTAGTGTATGTAAACTTCTGACCCACTGGAATTGTGATACAGTGAATTACAAGTGAAATAATCTGTCTGTAAACAATTGTTGGAAAAATTACTTGTGTCGTGCACAAAGTAGATGTCCTAACCGACTTGCCAGAACTATAGTTTGTTAACAAGAAACCTGTGGAGTGGTTAAAAAACGAGTTTTAATGACTCCAACCTAGGTGTATGTAAACTTCGAACTTCAACTGTAACTCTTACTTTATTTAATGCATACAGTTAGTTCCAAAAGTATTGGAACAGTAAACGTTTTGTTGTTTTGTTTTGCTCAGATTTAATTTGAGGTTATTTTCATCCATTTGTTTACCTTCTAGTCATTGTTTAATTTCATATCCAAAGTTGTGGAATAGGAGACAAAACAACACAAAATGTCCCAATACTTTTGGAGCTCATTGTATATGGGAGTGTGGTGTTAATAGCTTTCTTTCCCCTCCACACACAACATTCCTAACAGAGATGTTTCTCTTCTTCTCCTGTAGACTCTCTGTCTCTAGATGTAGAACTCAGTGGTCGCCATAGCAACAGCACCCCATAATACTGCAACGAGGAGATGGAGAGAGAGCGGCAATATGCAATTGGTTACCACTGGCTCCATCCAAAAGGGGAATATCTAATTTGAGCTGCACCGTGTGTCTGACATTTGATCCCTCTCTCGGACTCTCCTTTCCCAACTTCAGTCAGAACCAATTGAGGCAATTTCCATGTATAATTAGCCATTCTATTTGAGGCTTCCTGAACTGAATTGGCAGCTTCTTGTTATTTGTTATTCAGTCCAGAAAGGCCAGGGGGAAAGCAGGCTACGTTTAATGCAATAAATGTTTGATAAAAATGTAATACTCTATGGTACACCCACATCCGCCTCCTTCTCATGCAGTAGTGAAGGCAGCACAGCACACCCACACACTCCTAACCATGAGGTCAGTTCTGTGTTTTCACCCCAGTGGTTGGGGTTATGATGTGGTGAAAGTGAAGATGATTCTAGATCTGTGCCCAAGGGCAGCATTTACCCAGAACAGAGCCTAAACTGCAGTAAAACTCGCCTGGTTCAGCACCATGGACAGCTCCTGGTAGCCTACCATCTCCCGTCCTTCAGGCCTGCCACTACATCCCGAGTCAATAGATTTTCTGTCAAGAACCATCGTATTCCTATTCTCTAAAGGGCGTATACAGAATACAGTAAACAAACAGCTTTCAGCATTTTCCAAATGTGACATTGACTCATTAGCGTTAACACCCTCCCCCCTTTGAGCTGTTTTACCCCAGCTACATCCCTGATAGAGACAACAGTCCAACTCTGAGGACCCAGTGTTGTCTAGAGCAGCCCCAGTGTTGTCTAGAGCAGCCCCAGTGTTGTCTAGAGCAGCCCCAGTGTTGTCTACAGCAGCCCCAGTGTTGTCTACAGCAGCCCCAGTGTTGTCTACAGCAGCCCCAGTGTTGTCTACAGCAGCCCCAGTGTTGTCTACAGTAGCCCCAGTGTTGTCTACAGCAGCCCCAGTGCTGTGGGGGATAAAGAAACAACCGATTTCAACAGCCAGGTTGTTGGGAGGAATACTGAAGCTGCTTGACTAACTCTGATAATCTAATAATCCATCTCTCTAACATCTGAGCAGGACAAGGCCACACTGGTCCTGCAGTGCCGCAGACACTTCATGTTTTTGATTTAACCTGGAATCAATCACAGAACTGATGAATTAGTTCAGTTGGTCAGGTGTGGAACAAAATCCTGTAGTACCTGCAGCACTCTGGGAGCAGGGTTGCCTATCCCTGATCCAGAGAATAGAGGATTAAAAATATATATATACAGTATATCTTTTTTTTTTATACCTCACTTTCCTTGGAGGGTAAAATTTTCAGCCCATTTTAAAAGCATTGACCACTTAAGAAAGTAATGAGACTGATTCTGAAAAGTTGCCAGGTAAGCCAATGTGTTTTACCTAGCCATTATTCTGCTTCAACAATAGTCCAACATGAAAACATCCATTGTTATTCTCCCAACATGGTTCAACGTGATAGCATCTATTGCTCTTCTCCCAACATGGTTTAACATGGTCCAACATGATAGCATCTATTGCTCTTCTCCCAACATGGTTTAACATGGTCCAACATGATAGCATCTATTGCTCTTCTCCCAACATGGTTCAACATGGTCCAACATGATAGCATCGATTGCTCTTCTCCCAACATGGTTTAACATGGTCCAACGTGATAGCATCTATTGCTCTTCTCCCAACATGGTCCAACACGATAGCATATATTGCTCTTCTCCCAACATGGTTTAACATGGTCCAACATGGTCCAACATGATAGCATCTATTGCTCTTCTCCAACATGGTTTAACATGGTCCAACATGGTCCAACGTGATAGCATCTATTGCTCTTCTCCCAACATGGTTTAACATGGTCCAACATGGTCCAACATGATAGCATCTATTGCTCTTCTCCCAACATGGTTCAACATGGTCCAACATGATAGCATCTATTACTCTTCTCCCAACATGGTTTAACATGGTCCAACATGATAGCATCTATTGCTCTTCTCCCAACATGGTCAACATGAAAGCATCTATTGCTCTTCTCCCAACATGGTTTAACATGGTCCAACATGATAGCATCTATTGCTCTTCTCCCAACATGGTTCAACATGGTCCAACATGATAGCATCTATTGCTCTTCTCCCAACATGGTTCAACATGGTCCAACATGATAGCATCTATTGCTCTTCTCCCTACATGGTTTAACATGGTCCAACATGATAGCATCTATTGCTCTTCTCCCAACATGGTTTAACATGGTCCAACATGATAGCATCTATTGCTCTTCTCCCAACATGGTTTAACATGGTCCAACATGATAGCATCTATTGCTCTTCTCCCAACATGGTCCAACATGATAGCATCTATTGCTCTTCTACCAACATGGTCCAACATGATAGCATCTATTGCTCTTCTCCCAACATGGTTTAACATGGTCCAACATGATAGCATCTATTGCTCTTCTCCCAACATGGTTTAACATGGTCCAACATGATAACATCTATTGCTCTTCTCCCAACATGGTTTAACATGGTCCAACATGGTCCAACATGATAGCATCTATTGCTCTTCTCCCAACATGGTCCAACATGATAGCATATATTGCTCTTCTCCCAACATGGTTCAACATGGTCCAACATGATAGCATCTATTGCTCTTCTCCCAACATGGTTTAACATGGTCCAACATGATAGCATCTATTGCTCTTCTCCCAACATGGTTTAACATGGTCCAACATGATAGCATCTATTGCTCTTCTCCCAACATGGTCCAACATGATAGCATCTATTGCTATTCTCCCAACATGGTTTAACATGGTCCAACATGATAGCATCTATTGCTCTTCTCCCAACATGGTCCAACATGATAGCATCTATTGCTCTTCTCCCAACATGGTTCAACATGGTCCAACATGATAGCATCTATTGCTCTTCTCCCAACATGGTTTAACATTGTCCAACATGATAGCATCTATTGCTCTTCTCCCAACATGGTTTAACATGGTCCAACATGATAGCATCTATTGCTCTTCTCCCAACATGGTTCAACATGATAGCATCTATTGCTCTTCTCCCAACATGGTTTAACATGGTCCAACATGATAGCATCTATTGCTCTTCTCCCAACATGGTTTAACATGGTCCAACATGATAGCATCTATTGCTCTTCTCCCAACATGGTTCAACATGGTTCAACATGATAGCATCTATTGCTCTTCTCCCAACATGGTTTAACATGGTCCAACATGATAGCATCTATTGCTCTTCTCCTAACATGGTTCAACATGGTTCAACATGATAGCATCTATTGTTCTTATCCCAACATGGTTTAACATGGTCCAACATGATAGCATCTATTGCTCTTCTCCCAACATGGTTTAACATGGTCCAACATGATAGCATCTATTGCTCTTCTCCCAACATGGTTCAACATGGTTCAACATGATAGCATCTATTGCTCTTCTCCCAACATGGTTCAACATGGTCCAACATGATAGCATCTATTGCTCTTCTCCCAACATGGTTTAACATGGTCCAACATGGTCCAACATGATAGCATCTATTGCTCTTCTCCCAACATGGTTCAACATGATAGCATCTATTGCTCTTCTCCCAACATGGTTTAACATGGTCCAACATGATAGCATCTATTGCTCTTCTCCCAACATGGTTCAACATGATAGCATCTATTGTTCTTCTCCCAACATGGTTCAACATGGTCCAATATGATAGCATCTATTGTTCTTCTCCCAACATGGTTCAACATGGTCCAACGTGATAGCATCTATTGCTCTTCTCCAACATGGTTCAACATGGTCCAACATGATAGCATCTATTGCTCTTCTCCCAACATGGTTTAACATGGTCCAACATGGTCCAACATGATAGCATCTATTGCTCTTCTCCCAACATGGTTCAACATGATAGCATCTATTGCTCTTCTCCCAACATGGTTTAACATGGTCCAACATGATAGCATCTATTGCTCTTCTCCCAACATGGTTCAACATGATAGCATCTATTGTTCTTCTCCCAACATGGTTCAACATGGTCCAATATGATAGCATCTATTGCTCTTCTCCCAACATGGTTCAACATGGTCCAACATGATAGCATCTATTGCTCTTCTCCCAACATGGTTTAACATGGTCCAACATGATAGCATCTATTGCTCTTCTCCCAACATGGTTTAACATGGTCCAACATGATAGCATCTATTGCTCTTCTCCCAACATGGTTCAACATGGTTCAACATGATAGCATCTATTGCTCTTCTCCCAACATGGTTCAACATGGTCCAACATGATAGCATCTATTGCTCTTCTCCCAACATGGTTTAACATGGTCCAACATGGTCCAACATGATAGCATCTATTGCTCTTCTCCCAACATGGTTTAACATGGTCCAACATGATAGCATCTATTGCTCTTCTCCCAACATGGTTCAACATGATAGCATCTATTGTTCTTCTCCCAACATGGTTCAACATGGTCCAATATGATAGCATCTATTGTTCTTCTCCCAACATGGTTCAACATGGTCCAACATGATAGCATCTATTGCTCTTCTCCAACATGTTTTAACATGGTCCAACATGATAGCATCTATTGTTCTTCTCCCAACATGGTTCAACATGGTTCAACATGATAGCATCTATTGCTCTTCTCCCAACATGGTTCAACATGGTCCAACATGATAGCATCTATTGCTCTTCTCCAACATGGTTTAACATGGTCCAACATGATCTGACATGATAGCATCTATTGCTCTTCTCCAACATGTTTCATGGTAACATTAGCCTATATTCCACTCTGAAAACCCTTGAGGGATTTCAAGAACAAAATAATCCAGTGATTTGTTCGGCCGATTTTCCAACATCGCTGAACGTCAAACTCTTCAGGAGAACATTGGGATTCTAGTCGTTTCACTAATTAAATCTTTGCACAGATCACATCTCATTAAAATCTGGATGAATATTTTTGCTCGTCGGTCTTCAGCCTGAAGGAGATGTATCATTAGTATTAACGGAAGACTACCTTCCCCATGGAGGCAGACTGTTATTCCTTATTCGTAACGGATGCAGTACCACTCATTATTGTTGATTCATATTACAATTCTACAACATGCCTGAGACAAGAGAACTCATTACACTTCATTTTAGTCTAAAATAGTGTTCATAGACAGACAGCAGTTGACAGAGAACACACGATGAACACAAACACACATTTTTTGTTCTGGGTTACCTTGGAAAGATGATATTAACAGATCCAACAAACATTTCCAGGATTTACTCAGTGTTCCGTGTACCTCAATAACTGTATGGCAGCAATAAACATATATAACATTATACATCTATGATGAGACGGTGTGTTCCAGGGAAGTAAACACATAGTCTACTCTACAATACAGTAAGAGAAGTAGCATGAGTCTCTAAAGACCAACAAAAACAGCACTGCTTCAAAGGCACTCATCAACAACACAGAGACAATTGTATTCATTGTATTCATTCGCCGTACATGAAAAATGCATTATCCTCCGGGGCACCATACAGGAGAACAGTTCTTGTGAACAACAGATATAAAGCCTTTATCTACTATCATTATCAGATATTTGCCAACTGGCAACGTATAGAAGTTCATTGAGCTGGAGATGCATTGTTTTGTAAAGGATCCACCTCTGTTTCCTACAGTATGACATCATCTCTCTCCAAGACTGGAAAAATAAACAGTAGCATGGACAATGGCCTGCTGACACAATTGCAATACACACACAAGCATGTATGCACATACACAGGCCTGTACGTACACATAATCGGTTACCAATACATTGACTGACTCCTGCACCGGTTACCAATCCATTGACTGACTCCTGCACCGGTTACCAATCCATTGACTGACTCCTGCACCGGTTACCAGTCCATTGACTGACTCCTGCACCGGTTACCAATCCATTGACTGACTCCTGCACCGGTTACCAGTCCATTGACTGACTCCTGCACCGGTTACCAGTCCATTGACTGACTCCTGCACCGGTTACCAATACATTGACTGACTTCTGCACCGGTTACCAATCCATTGACTGACTCCTGCACCGGCTACCAATACATTGACTGACTCCTGCACCGGTTACCAGTCCATTGACTGACTCCTGCACCGGCTACCAATACATTGACTGACTCCTGCACCGGTTACCAATACATTGACTGACTCCTGCACCGGTTACCAATACTAGGACTAGGAGGACTATGAGGGATGGAGTGTGTTTGTTTGAAGAGGAGAAAGAGGAGAGAAGATAGGATGAGGGACCAAGGGGGAAAACACCATTGATTGTTTTGACTAATCAGTGCTGAACCAGCCTCATTAAGATACAGGAGGCCTCTCCTGGGTGGATCAGAGAGGAACCTGGGTTGCTGTCATATACTGCAGTGATGCGCGTGCGCAGACACACACCTACACCACAAAAGCACACTTTCCTTTTCCTGCCTTATTACACTGCTCAACCCCCCCCTCTCCCCCCTCGCAGTTAATTTGCTTTCAAGCGAATTATGCAAATGAGCCACTTTCACCTTTGATATTAACTCCTTAATACGCAGACATACTGTACCTTAAGGCATAGCAACGAGAGCTTAATGACAATGAAGGCAAAACTAACTCTACTGTTCGGCTCCCTGAGAGATCTTCATTTCACTTTAGCCGTGTGTTCAATGAGGCCTGAACTTCAATTGGAGTTGTCAGCCTGCAGGAGACGGGAGCCAGACAGACTACGCTAGACTACACTAGTCAGAGTCAGGGAGTGGATGCATGCAAACTATTTTCCCAGTCTGAGTCAAAACATCTTCATTTGAAAAACTCATTAAGGCACTTGATTAAGGAAACCCTTTAATGTATTTCTGAGGGTGTCACACAAACACAGCGAAGTGCTCCAAGACATCACGATTCGACGCAATCAACTTCTGCACCGGCGTTCTTATAACCAGTCTTCGTAAAGTGGATGTTCCTTTGTCTCCTTCCTTCCACCTCCTCTGGATGTGTGCCTGCCTTATAGTGGGAGGATCCTTACCTGCCTTAGCTGTTACGATCTTAACACTAACCACTCCTAGTGAGGCTGCAGCCGCATGTAGCCATGCCAGTCTGCCAGAGGATCTCCTCGGGAGGAACAGCCAGGCAATAGCTGCTAAATAAGTGTTATCAGTTATGGGGTAGAACGAAACCCTGCTGCCCCACGCACCCTGGGGCCGCAGTGCGCTGGCGAGCATCGCCACACAATGTTATCCTGCTCCTGTTTTTTGGTCTGAGGAAGGAAACATTTTAAGGACGGTTGACGCTTTCTTTTTTCCCTGCTGTTCAGCAATGTGGTATCAGGCTGCCATGGTTACGTACAGTAGCTGTGCAGCGATGCTCCCCATCCAACCCGACAGAGCTTGAGAGGATCGGCATAGAAGAATGGGAGAAACTCCCCAAATACAGGTGTACCAAGCTTGTAGCGCCATACCCAATAAGTCTTGAGGCTGTAATGCAGCCAAAGGCACTTCAAAGTACTGAGGGGTCTGAATACTTATGTAAATGTGATGGTTATTTTTTGTTATTTTTAATACATTTGCAAACATTTAAAAAACATTTTTTAGGGATTTGTCATTATGGGGTTTTATGTGTAGATTGATTAAAAAAAATCAATGTAATCCATTTTAGAATAATGCTGTAACGTAACAGAATGTGGAAAAAGTGGGGTCTGAAAAACTTTCCCGAATGGACTGTAGAAACACAGCAAGGGGAAATACAGCCGCTGCTGCTTAACGGGGAAAAACTGAGTGTGTGTGTTTGTCTGTGTTCGTTTGAGGTAACAGGCTGCTGTTTCAAATGTTCCCAAAATGTGTCGCAACTGTGAGTAGGACGTCGTCCCACATTTTCTTCCCCAATGTGGGTGAATTTCAACTTTCAGGGAAAGCAGACATTCAGTTATTGTAACACTGACATTCATGTCCATTCTAGGAACTAATCATTTGAGTGATCAGCCATTGTTTAAAGGATGTTTTAAAGGCATGCTCTCCCTCTTTCTTTCTCCATGTGAGAAGCTCTCCTATCGTCTATCTGCAGTTCACTTAAATTCAGTCTGAGGTGTGTGAACAATACCTTTCGCCCAGAGCCTTTACGTTCCAATTAGGAAGAGAAAACAGTGGTTCCCTTTAAAGGACAACTGCCCTTTAGAACCAACTTCTCTAGTTTTAAATGGCCGATGTACCATCGGTATGAGTCAGAAACATTCATTGTAGTGTCAAAATTGATCACTAAGTGTAAATAGGATAATTTGGGACATAAAGTCAGTCTCGTCCAAAACTGAGTTTTGTGAGTTTGTCACGACTTACTGTAGAGTTGGGATGGGTATGGATTACGATCATGCCCACTTGTCCAGTGCCCATTCACTTAAGAGAAGCAGCTGTGCTGATTGCACTCTATCAGCTGTGCACGCTCTATCCAATCATAGCAGCCAGAACCTCCAGACAGTGAGACAGACCTGTCCATTATGCAGTGCCTCAGACTTGCTAACATAAGACAACACGTTGCCAATATAATGTTAAGATAATCCTTGGCCCTAAGCCCTTTACGGAGTGGCCACTTGCTGATGTGTTTGATTGTGTTTGAACTCGAGTCTGCCAAGTTTTGGGGAAAAATTTGAATTGATACAATCAGAGCACACTTTCACCCCAACTGCAACTTGTCAATATACCAAAACTAATTTGCAAGCATCATGTGTCCCCCCGCGACCTGTTTAGTAACATGATTCCCTATGAAACACTGCCAGAAAGACAGACACAAACTCTGGTAATAGATAGTGAGATTATAAAATTGTGTGAGAAAGATCTCGGCAAAAACAAAATTGTGTGAGAGAGACCTCGGTGAGTCAGGACAGAACAAACAACAGTACCTGCCAGGGTACGATATGCAAACATAATACACCAACATCAAACCACACCCCCAGGACAACTTTCCTTTGGCTTCTGTCAGGGCCGCTAGATTTACTTAATGAGCAACCATGAAAACGAGGCCAAATCAGGAAGTGCAGTCGCCCTTTAAAGAGAGGGTTTACATTCAACTACATGAATAGTTGAAGAGAAACGTATGAAAGACATGTCTGTTCTGGTGAGACACCATTGTGAGGTTAAAAGACTAAATGTAATGAGATGTCCGAGTTACACAACCTTCAAAAAACGATATCGCATCCAAGGTTACACAACTTACTCAACAACATGAAAAGGAGTCAATGTACTTTTATTAAAACACAGAAAACAAATAGAAGGCTGGGATTGTGATTGTGAAAGAGCATTGGGGCAACAAAAAAAATATGAAAATATATCAATCAAATCACCAAAATGCTATTATGGGGGTTTCTAGGGGTTATATATGCTGTGATAGAGGTATTGAGGGGTTATACAGTACATTTCGGAATGTATTCAGACCCCTAGACTTTTTCCACATTTTGTTACGTTACAGCCTTATTCTAAAAGCAAAAACAGTTTTTTAGAAATGTTTGCTAATTTATAAAAAATACAAAACTGAAATATCACATTTACATTAGTATTCAGAAGCTTTTTACTCAGTACTTTGTTGAAGCACTTTTGGCAGTGATTACAGCATTGTTCTTCTTGGATATGATGCTACAAGCTTGGCACACCTGTATTTGTTGACTTTCTCCCATTCTTCTCTTCAGATCACTCAAGGTGTCAGATTGGATGGGGAGCTTTGCTGCACAGATATTTTCAGGTCTGTCCAGAGATGTTTGATCGGGTTCAAGTCCGGGCTCTGGCTGGGCCACTCAAGGACATTCAGAGACTTGTCCCGAAGTCACTCCTGCGTTGTCTTGGCTGTGTGCTTAGGGTCGTTGCCCTGTTGGAAGTTGAACATTCACCCCAGTCTGAGTTCCCGAGCACTCTGGAGAAGGTTTTCATTAAGGATCTCTCTGTACTTTGCTCCGTTCATCTTTGCCTCGATCCTGACTAGTCTCCCAGTACCTGCCTCTGAAAAACATCCCCACAGCATGATGCTGCCACCACCATGCTTCACCGTAGGGATGTGCCAGTTTTCCTCCAGAAATGATGCTTGGCATTCAGGCCAAAGAGTTCATTCTTGGTTTCATCAGACCAGAGAATCTTGTTTATCATGGTCTGAGACTCCTTTAGGTGCCTTCTGGCAAACTCCAAGTGGGCTGTCATGTGGCTTTTACTGAGGAGTAGCTTCCGTCTGGCCACTCTACCATAAAGGCCTGATTGGTGGAGTGCTGCAAAGATGGTTGGGCTTCTGGAAGGTTCTCCCATCTCCACAGAGGAACTATAGAGCACTGTCAGAATGACCATCAGGTTTTTGGTCACTTCCCTGACCAAGGCCCTTCTCCCTTGATTGCTCAGTTTGGCTGAGCGGCCAGCTCTAGGAAGAGTCTAGGTGGTTACAAACATCTGCCATTTAAGAATGATAGAGGCCACTGTGTTCTTGGGGACCTTCAATGCTGCAGACACTTTTTTTGTACCCTTCCCCAGATCTGTGCCTCAACACTATCCTGTTTCGGAGCTCTACGGACAATTCCGTCCAATTGATTTGGTTTTTGCTCTGACATGCACTGTCAACTGTGCGACCTTATATAGACAGGTGTGTACCTTTCCAAATCATGTCCAATCAAGTTGTAGAAACACCAAGGATGATCAATGGAAACAGGAAGCATCGGAGCTCAATTTCAAGTCTCATAGCAAAGGGTCTGAAAACCTATAAGGTATTTCTGTTTTTTATTTTAATACATTTACATAACTTCTAAAAACCTGTTTTCGCTTTGTCAATATGGGGTATTGTGTGTAGATTGTTGAGGATTTTTATTTATTTAATCAATTTTAGAATAAGGCTGTAACACAACAAAATGTGGATAAAGTCAAGGGGGTATGAATACTTTCCGAAGGCACTGCATATGCTGTGATAGGGGAATCTAGGGGTTATATATGCTGTGATAGGGGTATCTAGGGGTTATTTATGCTGTGATAGGGGAATCTAGGGGTTATATATGCTGTGATAGTGGAATCTAGGAGTTATATATGCTGTGATATGGGTATCTAGGGTTTAGTTATGCTGTGATAGGGGTATCTAGGGTTTAGTTATGCTGTGATAGGGGAATCTAGGGGTTATATATGCTGTGATAGTGGAATCTAGGAGTTATATATGCTGTGATATGGGTATCTAGGGTTTAGTTATGCTGTGATAGGGGTATCTAGGGGTTATATATGCTGTGATAGGGGTATCTAGGGGTTATATATGCTGTGATAGGGGTATCTAGGGGTTATTTATGCTGTGATAGGGGTATATCGGGTTATTTATGCTGTGATAGGGGTATATCGGGTTATTTATGCTGTGATAGGGGTATCTAGGGGTTATAAATGCTGTGATAGGGGTATCTAGGGTTTATTTATGCTGCGATAGCGGTATCTAGGAGTTATTTATGCTGTGATAGGGGTATCTAGGAGTTATATATGCTGTGATAGTGGTATCTAGGGGTTATTTATGCTGTGATAGTGGTATCTAGGAGTTATATATGCTGTGATAGGGGTATCTAGGGGTTATTTATGCTGTGATAGTGGTATCTAGGAGTTATTTATGCTGTGATAGGGGTATCTAGGAGTTATATATGCTGTGATAGTGGTATCTAGGGGGTTATTTATGCTGTGATAGTGGTATCTAGGAGTTTTATATGCTGTGATAGGGGTATATAGGGGTTATATATGCTGTGATAGGGGTATCTAGGGGTTATTTATGCTGTGATAGGGGTATCTAGGGTTATTTATGCTGTGATGGGGTATCTAGGGGTTATTTATGCTGTGATAGGGGTATCTAGGGGTTATATATGCTGTAATAGGGGTATATAGGGGTTATATACGCTGTGATAGGGGTATCTAGGGGTTATTTATGCTGTGATAGGGGTATCTAGGGGTTATATATACTGTGATAGGGGTATCTAGGGGTTATTTATGCGGTGATATATCTATTATTTACGCTGTGATAGGGGTATCTAGGGGTTATTTATGCTGTGATAGGGGTATCTAGGAGTTATTTATGCTGTGATGGGGTATCTAGGGGTTATTTATGCTGTGATGGGGTATCTAGGGGTTATTTATGCTGTGATAGGGGTATCTAGGGGTTATTTATGCTGTGATAGGGGTATCTAGGGGTTATTTATGCTGTGATGGGGTATCTAGGGGTTATTTATGCTGTGATGGGGTATCTAGGGGTTATTTATGCTGTGATGGGGTATCTAGGGGTTATTTATGCTGTGATGGGGTATCTAGGGGTTATATATGCTGTGATAGGGGTATATAGGGGTTATATACGCTGTGATAGGGGTATCTAGGGGTTATTTATGCTGTGATGGGGTATCTAGGGGTTATTTATGCTGTGATGGGGTATCTAGGGGTTATATATGCTGTGATAGGGGTATATAGGGGTTATATACGCTGTGATAGGGGTATCTAGGGGTTATTTATGCTGTGATAGGGGTATCTAGGGGTTATATATACTGTGATAGGGGTAGGTATCTAGGGGTTATTTATGCTGTGATGGGGGTATCTAGGGGTTATATATACTGTGATAGGGGTATCTAGGGTTATATATACTGTGATAGGGGTATCTAGGGGTTATTTATGCTGTGATAGGGGTATCTAGGGGTTATATATACTGTGATAGGGGTATCTAGGGGTTATTTATGCTGTGATAGGGGTATATCGGGTTATTTATGCTGTGATAGGGGTATCTAGGGGTTATATATACTGTGATAGGGGTATCTAGGGGTTATATATACTGTGATAGGGGTATCTAGGGTTATTTATGCTGTGATAGGGGTATCTAGGGGTTATTTATGCTGTGATAGGGGTATCTAGGGGTTATATATGCTGTGATAGGGGTATCTAGGGGTTATTTATGCTGTGATAGGGGTATCTAGGGGTTATTTATGCTGTGATAGGGGTATCTAGGGGTTATATATGCTGTGATAGGGGTATCTAGGGGTTATTTATGCTGTGATAGGGGTATCTAGGGGTTATTTACGCTGTGATATGCCAAGCGTGTGAATCCAGGTCCTCTCATTAAAACGTTGCTCCTGCATTTCCCCTTGGTTATACAAACAGGAGACAAGACAGCGTGCTCCACTATTTCCTCAGCGTCTTCACTTTACTTTGTAAACAAAATAGTCATTATTCCAGGATGGGACACGTCTTTCTTTAGAGGCAGGGCAGGAGATAGAGGGAGGACGGTACAGTTTGTAAATGAAAGAAATAATGCAGTTTAGTGAAAGTGACAAGCCTGGAGAGGACATCCAAGGTTTGGATAACAAAGATACAATTTGTTATACATGACTGAGCCTGTTTGCGTGTGTGTGTTTCTCTGTCTAGCTTTAAGAATGTCTTGCCCCAAGAACAGAATGTGTTTTGTTCTGATCCTTGGGCGATAGTGCTGATAATGTGCGACTCACTGCAGAACTACTAATATTTTTAACACAGTGCTTTAATTACAGCCCTCACTGAAATGAATGTGTTCTGAAATGAATACAGTCAATTTCAGATCCGAGAGAGAGACAGAGAGAAATAGAGAGAGAGAACAAACAATGCTGGTGGGTATGTTATTATACAGACACTGAGGCACTGCTATTAAGTAGGCCAACATTGTATAAGTACATTGCATAATAATGTATAGGGCGACGCACAATTGGCCCAGTGTCATCCGAGTTTGGCCGGTGTCATTGGAAATAAGATTTGTTTCTTAACTGACTTGCCTAGTTAAATAAAGGTTAAAAAAAAAATATATATATATATATCTGAAGTAGTTTGTCGATACACATGTTTGTAAATAGAGAAAATAGTTCTAGGTGATCTTGGTATGTGATAAGCACTGGTTCAAAAAATAGTCAAATCAGGACAACTCACTGTTACAGTATCTATTACTCACATCAAATCACTCACTAATAGAGTAACGATCATAATTATGACAATAACAAGCAAGATATCATAATCATCATAACCACTGAATGAAACAGCCCGTATAGTAACAGACTGACAACAGAGTTGCTGCTTTGTTTTCAATGATCCATCGTTACTTTGCCCTGAAAGACACTGAGAAATGATGTGAAATGTTTAACAGCTCAGTGAAGGTCAGGCTAAATTATGCTTATGCTAAGCAGTCCAAGTTCTGGCCTCTAAATTAAATCACTGTGAAATCACTCTCCAAAACATCTCTGCACCTCTTCACCATCAATCAATCACCCTGTCTGTCTGTCTGTCGCACCCTCTCGATATATCTGTGTCTCAGTCGCTTTCTCTCTTGCTAGGTACTTTCTACTGTCCCATACTTGCATACCACTTTACAATGCATGCCCAACACATTGGGTCAATCTAGGCAGCGTGCCAAGGTGTACATTTGAACAGTCTCTTTTGTCTACAAAACCTCATTAACCCAGCAGCTCGTCCAATCAGTGTCCCTTTGTTAAACGTACAGGTCCAATCAACTGTCTCCAATCAGGCACCGACATGCTCCTCTGTCCTCCACTCAGACCATGAAGGATGGCATTATCTCTACTAACCTCACCAGGGCCTTGTTACAGTGGACAAGACACATGTACAACTAAAGGAAGGGTCACGTTTTCCCATTTTCAGAGATGCTCTTTAGTGCTACGGATCATTAAGAAGTGGTTACCCCCCTGAGCACAACACGATCCTGCGCTCTATAAAGATAATGGACTTGTGTAACAAATCAAGCTTTGATTTAAATGGCTGTTAAAATAACAAGACAAGGTTGAGAGGTAGCCACAGCCATTCTGTATGAAATGACAAGTTGCTTTTAGGATGTAGTCTAATCATCATAATTATGTTGTGCGATGAGGAGCTGGATGAGCTATAATAAATGTCATATTTACAACAGTGAAATGCATCCAAAAAACTGTCTTGGACTCATCCAAGGCAAGTGGAAAAATCATGTTGGTTGTATTTTGAGTAAAAATGCACCATATCGTACTGGAGGGAAGTAGAATGACCTTTCTGGGGTTAAAGGTTAACAGGCTGGAAGGAACAGGGTAAATGGGTAAATGTCATGGTACAGTAGGTCACAGTAACCTCCATATACCCTAACTATGCAGCTATAGAGTTGAACCCTCAGATATTTACAGCTCAATAAGTCATCCAAAACATCCCAGAGCATCTCTTGGGCTCCCCAACATGGCCATAACGGATGAAAATACAGTTCAGAAAACGGCATACCTTGCAATAAAGGACTAATCATTTCATGAGAGCCAGATAGATGCAATGTATGTCCCTCTATGGCTCCTTATAACAGGGTAATGAGCTATTGACAAAGGACTGAAACAAATCAAATCATATATTAGTCACATGCGCTGCAAATAACAGATTACAGTGAAATGCTTACTTACGTACGAGCCCCTAACCAACAACGCAGTTTTAAAAAATACAGAGAAGAATAAGAAATTAAAGCAACAAGTTTTTTTATTTGTTATTTTCCCTTTATTTAACCAGGCAAGGCAGTTAAGAACAAATTCTTATTTTCAATGACGGCCTAGGAACAGTGGGTTAACTGCCTGTTCAGGGGCAGAACGACAGATTTGTACCTTGTCAGCTCGGGGGTTTGAACTTGCAACCTTCCGGTTACTAGTCCAACGCTCTAACCATTAGGCTACCCTGCCGCAGCAGTAAAATAACAATAGCGAGACTATATACAGGGGGGTACCGGTACAGTGCGGCGGCACCGGTTAGTTGAGGTAATATGTGCATGTAGGTAGAGTTATTAAAGTGACTATGCATAGATGATAACAACGTAGAGTAGCAGTGGTGTTAAAGAGGGGGGCAATGCAAATAGTCTGGGTAGCCATTTGATTAGATGTTCAGGAGTCTTTTGGCATGGGGGTAGAAGCTGTTTAGAACCCTCTTGGACCTAGACTTGGCTCCGGTATCGCTTGCCGTGTGGTAGCAGAGAGAACAGTCTATGACTAGGGGTGGCTGGAGTCTTTTTACAATTTTTCAGGCCTTCCTCTGACACCACCTGGTATAGAGGTCCTGGATGGTAGGAAGCTTGGCCCAAGCTAGCATGTTAGTTTGTTGGTGATGTGGACACCAAGGAACTTGAAGCTCTCAACCTGCTCCACTGCAGCCCCGTCGATGAGAATGGGGGCGTCCTCAGTTCTCCTTTTCCTGTAGTCCACAATCATCTCCTTTGTCTTGATCACGTTGAGGGAGAGGTTGTTGTCCCGGCACCACACGGCCAGGTCTCTGTCCTCCTCCCTATAGGCTGTCTCGTCATTGTCAGTGATTAGGCCTACCACTGTTGTGTCATCGGCAAACTTGTGTTGTTGGAGTTGTGCAGTCATGAGTGAACAGGGAGTACAGGAGGGGACTGAGCACGCACCCCTGAGGGGCCCGTGTTGAGGATCAGCATAGCGGATGTGTCGTTACCTTCCCTTACCACCTGGGGGCATTCCGTCAGGAAGTCCAGGTTGGAGAGGGAGATGTTTAGTCCCAGGGTCCTTAGATTATTGATGAGCTTTGATGGCACTATGGTGTTGAAAGCTGAGCTGTAGTCAATGAATAGCATTCTCACATAGGTGTTCCTTTTTTCCAGGTGGGAAAGGGCAGTGTGGATCCATGGCTTCTGGTTGGGGTATGTACTGTACATACGTACGGTCACTGTGGGGACGACGTCATCAATGCACTTATTGATGAAGCCAATGACTGATGCGTAGTACTCCTCAAAGCCATCGGAAAAATCCCGGAACATATTCCAGTCTGTGCTAGAAAAACAGTCCTGTAGCTTGGTATCTGCGTCATCTGACCACATTTTTATTTATCTAGTCACTGGTGCTTCCTGCTTACATTTTTGCTTGTAAGCAGGATTCAGGAGGATAGAATTATGGTCAGATTTGCCAAATGGAGGGCGAGGCAGAGTTTTGCATGTGTCTCTGTGTGTGGAGTAAAGGTGGTCCAGAGATGTTTTCCTTCTGGTTGCACATTAAACATGGTGATAGGCATTTGGTGGTATGTAAATTTGGTAGTATGTAAACATCTATGAAAAATACAGATGAAAACTCTCTAGGTAGATAGTGTGGTCTAGCTTATCATGAGATACTCTACGTCAGGCGAGCAATGGCTCGAGACTTCCATAGATACCGTGCACCAGCTGTTATTTACAAAAATACATAACAGCTAGAAGGACTAAAATACCACTAGCAAACAGGTGGTAATATAAAAGATTAAAGGGGCTGGACTTAAATGGGATTTTAAGGTCTCATTCAGTGGTAAGAAGTTCACCATTGTTATTGTTATTTAGCCCCCTGGTAGTTAAAACACATGCAGCACATTAGTAGGATGTTAGTAGGATGTACACGCGTTAGTAGGATGCGTTAGTAGGATGTACTGCAGTGCTTTTTTACAGCAAATCAAAACAGAATATTTTATTTGAAGAAATACCAGTAGGGAGGTGACTGGTTCAGATACAGTGCAGGCTCCTCAGGGGAGGACTATCCTCCTCAGTGAATTTCATAAAAATCGTGAAACATTAAAAATTGTATCATATTTACATTAAACTATACTAAATATATTCACATCACCAAAAAATGTAATGAAACATGTTGTTTTGCAATGAAGAACTACAGTAGCCTCAGCAGCACTCTGTAGGGTAGCACCACGGTGTAGCCTGACAACAGCTAGCATCTGTCCTCCTCTGGATACATTGACTTCAATGCAAAACCTAGCATGGTCCTCATCCCGGTCCTCCAACCTATTAGAGCTCTTGCAGCGTGAACTGGCATGTTGTCTACTCAATCAAAGGATTTGAGAATAAATCTAGTACTGAAAGCATAAACCACAGCTAGTCAGCACTGCAGTGCATAAAATGTGGCGAGTAGTTGACTCAAAAAGAGAAAGACAATAGGTGAACAGTTTGGAACAAATTAATTTATTCCAAAATGTGTTTTTATTTTTTAAAACTTCCACTTAGCTAGCTCAAACACCTGGATCAGAGAGGGATACTATGTTAGCTAGCTGGCTATGGCGATCCAACACTAACTCTTCCAAGACAAGGTATGCTTTCGCTGTATTCATTTATTGCCATCGGGGCCCGCCTTGTAACTGCTTTCTGACTGTACACTGTATTGCATGATTGTCACAGGTTTTCTAATACGTTAGTTCTAGTAGCTATGTTGACTATGAGGTGACAACGATGTTGCCGGTGTGTACCGGTTAGCAGTCATGACATGAAGGCTTGGCTGTGTTGTGCACTGAAGTCCACAAGCGAAAGGAAAAGGAGTAGAGCGCGTAGATGGTTGTGAGAAGGAATTATTTATACAACGAGCAAATTGATCATGCTGTTTTTATCTGGTTGCTATGAAAGTTGAACTGTTTCTGTGTGATCAGGGTCGAATTCATTCCCGCCGATTCGGTTGAAAAACGTTTGTTAAATGGAAGCGAAACAGGGATAAATATATCTGAATTTGTCCAGCAGAAACTCTCATTTGAAACTGTTGGACTAGTGATTACTCAGAATTCTCTCAATGAAAGTTTATTCATATGGTAAATTGTAAAAACCTCATGACGGGTATAGGTAAAAATGTTCTATCTTGTATTAGCCTAAACCTATCGATGTTACATTGAACTGGCTGAATGGAATATGAATGACAGTCATCCAATATGCTGTAAAATAAATAAGGCCATGCTTCTCTCATCTTAAACAGCACCGAGCTCCACTGTTCAGATATGAAAACAATATGAATACATAATCACACTGAAAAGTATGAAACATTATCCTACTAAAATGATGTCTGCAAATAAAAGAAAGTGGTTTCACCATGTCAGTCTAACTTCCACACTCATCATTATTCACGATTCATTCAGGATGATCCATAATGATGGTAGCATCCACGCTAATGTGAGTGTTCAGAAACATTATACTTATACTTTCAATAAAAGTGACTCCAAGATGACACAATACATTATTTACTCTTCATTTCAAAATAGTCTGAAACACAACCAAAACAAATAGCAAATGCATCCAACAAATGTTTTGTCACAAGCTTGATGTAGTCATTGCGTGTTCTGAATATGGGACCAAATATTTCCCTTTTTACTTCTTTAATACACATAAGTGAATTTGTCCAAATACTTTAGGGGGCTATGTACAAAAAGTGCTGTCATTTCTAAATGGTTCAGCCGATATGGATGAAAATACCCTCAAGTTAAAGTTGACAGTTTGCACTCTAACTTCATAGTCCTTGTTTGATTTCAAATCTAAACTTTTGGAGTAGAGCGCCAAAAGAAGAGAAAATGCTGCACTGTCCAAATAATTATGGAGGGCATTAGATGTTTAAAATAAGCTTTGTTGTACAATTAAAGGTCAAATACACTGCATTTCAAACGGTCAGCAATAATCTAATACATTCAGGCCATGTGAATTAGGTTAATCAAAATGCTTTTTTGCAATAATCTTTCTAGTCTATGAAAATCCCCTTTTTGTTACAAATGTAACCAGAACCATGCATAATGCACATTCACTAATATTGACTAACTTGTTGTAGCAGGAATTATAGAAAATGAACACATGTCTCATAAACAAATCTCTCCAGCACAAGCCCATGTGAATAACCAGCTATTCTTTATATTTCAAGTTTGGCAAACTTGAATCTATTTGCTAGCTAACAGGGAGGAACAGTCTCCAACTGTTTGAACAACATGCTAGCCTGTCCACTTGTTGGCCTGCTCAGATGTTGAAATCAAGTGGACTACCATATTCCTCAGAACTAGAACGAGTTGCCAATTCCTTATATATTTGTGTTTCATGCTTATTGCACATCTATAAAACAGACTAGACAGCTAGTATAACAGTCTTTGGCAAAAATGCTGATAGCGGTAAGTGGTACCCCAATGCTGCGCACAACAAACCAGCATACATTTTCCTCTTTTAGTAGTGTCTGCTCTGCCACAACAAACCAGCATACATTTTCCTCTTTTAGTAGTGTCTGCTCTGCCACAACAAACCAGCATACATTTTCCTCTTTTAGTAGTGTCTGCTCTGCCACAACAAACCAGCATACATTTTCCTCTTTTAGTAGTGTCTGCTCTGCCACAACAAACCAGCATACATTTTCCTCTTTTAGTAGTGTCTCTGCTGCACAATTTGAAGGGTTGAGACATAAAAAGGGTATCATTAGAAAGGTTAACCCTCTATTACAGTAAAATAATGTTTCAATATGTTTCAGTGTCCATATGACCCATTCTGTTGGACCAAACCTCAAATGCAAATAGTGAGTTGAAACCACTTGTCAATGAGGAAGAAGTGATCTTTTAACTTTGTTGGTGTGAGTGGTAATTTAGTGATATCCAATTGGTAGTTACAGATTTGTCCCATCGCTGCAACTCCCCTATGGACTTGGGAGAAGCGAAGGTTGAGAGCCATGCATCCTCCGAAACACAACCCTGCCAAGCCTCACTGCTACTTGACACTGCTCGATTAACCCGGAAGCCACGAGGAAACACTGCCCAGCTGGCAACCGAAGTCAGCTTGCAGGTGCCTGGCCCGCCACAGGATTCAATAGTACGCGATGGGACAAGGAAATCCGGGCCGGCCAAAACCACCTTTAACCCGGACAACGCTGGGCCAATTGTGCACCCCCTCATGGGTCTCCCGGTCACGGCCGACTGTGACACAGCCTGGGATCAAACCCGGGTCTGTAGTGACGCCTCAAGCACTGCGATGAAGTGCCTTAGACCGCTGCACCAGTCGCGAGGCCTCCTCTCTCGCCAAAATCTATCCAAAATAAGCACAAAGCGTTTCTATGGGCTATTTTGGACCTAAGCTTGTCACCTGCCTTCCTGCCTTTGGGACACGACTCCGATTGTTAGGGAGGAGACGTGCATCTCGTCATTATATTCAGATCTCTGGTGTAAATGGGAAGGTGCACACAGCACAGAAGGAGCGAAGGAGACAGGACCAAAAAGACAACATGCGAACAAGCGGACATAAACCCTCATAAAAACCTGGATTCTTGCGATACAGGCATTTGGAATATTCCGCAAAAACACATTCAAATGAATGAAATTAATTGGATATATCACCCAGCCCTACGACACACACACCTTAATTAGCCATGATGAAGTGAGTTACATGAGAACATTAAGGGTCTTCTTCTTCAGTGATCACAGGAAGCTAGACAGACTCATGAATAATCTCATGTCTATTAAGAAGGTCGCGTCTGCTTTTATCAAGTAAGACTATTCACTCAAGACAACATCAGGAGACCAACATCAGAGGACTATTCACAACAAGGGCTGTGTCCCAAATGGCACCCTGTTCCCTATATTGTGCACCACCTTTGAACAGGGCCAGGGTAAAAAAATGGTGCACTAAATATGGAAGAGGGACGCACCCAGGGCCTTTTGGAGAATATCTGAGACAGAGTGGCCTGATGATTCAAACTGTATTAACAACCTACCCAAGAGTTCTGGCCTGAAAATGAAAAGAAAAGTGTCCTCCATTAGCTATTTACAGTGCATTCGGAAAGTATTCAGACCCCTTCCCCTTTTTCCACATTTTGTTATGTTAGAGCCTTATTCTAAAATGGATTAAATAAAAATACAAATAAATCTACATACTATACCCCATAACGACAAAGCAAAATTCATTAGAAATAAAAAACACAAATACCTTACGTACATAATTATTCAGACCCCTTGCTATGAGACTCGAAATTGAGCTCAGGTGCATAGATGACAAATGTTTCCCCCTGTCCCTAGACAGGTGCATGATAGTGTTCCATTCTAAATCAAAACTCATTTCAAACATATATTATTTAAGTCTATGTAAAGACAAGACTAAATCAAGAATAGCCTGATGGGTGACAATATTAGCCTATCACTTGTGAATGACATATTATCACTTGTGAATGTGCATGTTCAGTCAGGGAAGAAACAAAGCATGCCTTTTTTCCCCTCTACTTTTTCAAATCAGTCACACACCTCATGTAGCCTAGCCCATAGGCCTATATGTTTTGATAAGGTTTGTATAACAACTAAAGTGACCAAATAAGTTGTTAAAATGAAGCCTACCTGGCATACATAGGTGGCGGGTGAGTTTCAAGTTTGGGGAAGATCATTTTCACCATTAAAAATGCACCATTTTGGAACATTTGCGCTTATAGCCTACTGCTGTGTGTGCATTGCTTCGCTTATAATGTGAAGAAATAGCCTAAAGTTTTCAACATTTTAAGCTAAACTTTCTGATCCGTTGCATCAGCCTCATAGCTTTTAAAAGTGTTTTTGATGCAAGTGGTTGTATTAATTTGGGATCTATCGCATCCCACATATTTCCCAGAGTATGTCTGGGAAAGAGGGACAAGTTGACCAATAGAATAGGTCAACTTTTGTACTATGGGGGATAGTAAATTGACATAGGCTAGTGCTTTTGCTGTTTGCTAACATTTTCAATAGGTGCCTCAAAATTCGAAGAAGGATGCACGCAGTTGCATCCCTGATCCTCACCTGTAGCCTACTTCAGAGCTGAAATGCCTGTGAGAAGGTTCCCGATCACGTGGCGGCATTGGCTAATGAGAAATGACATGTCTGAGAGAGCCATGTGAGTGAGATGAGCTTCGGAGACGGTGATTGGCAGCCTGGAGCAGGGAATTATAATGATTATATTCAGCCCAAGGGCACAACGGCCACTTCGATTGCAAAAGGCAGGGATTTTTGAGGGGGAATTATGGCCACATAAGGGGAATGTCGCCGGGAAATTCGAGGCCTGATGAGAATATGAGAATAAGTGTGTGCAGCCTGCACAAGAAACAAAGCAGAGCTCATGCCTTTCATGAGACTTTTTTCAAAATCATAATTAGAGTCGCACCAGGCAGCCTTAGAATGTATTTAAAATCTAAATATATACAGTAGCCGGTTTGTATCACAACTAAAGTTGCATAAATAACTGTAAATGAAGCATATAGGAGGACCTGTTTCTTTGTTAACTGTTCAACACAGGATAGACACATGTGCGCGCTACCTCAGGAATAGTTTGGAGATAATATCCTTTCTATTTTATTTAGCTTTGTTCAGTTATATTCTTCATACTATAAAATAATGCCTTGAAATCCTAAGTAAATCTTGTCTGCTAAATGAACTGGTGTAGCCCACAGCCATATGGCATAGCCAGATCAGTACCTAACATCAGGACAGCTCAGAGTATGTTATTCTGTTCTTCATGTTTCTTTAGACCCGTCTAAAATAAATATGGATTTATTATGATGGTTTAGGCTATATTAAATGGATTTAGACTTTCTACAATGTAGATGTTCCAAAGGTCTGCATCAGTGGCTTGTAGGCTGTGTGTGGAAGCCAGGAAATGCCAAACGTGTTTATGTTAATTAACGATCAATTACCGTGGGACCGGCAGTTATTGCTTGACAATCACCGGCTGACAAAATTTCACCATACCCGAACAGACATGACCTTTGGAGTAATTGATTGAACTGATGATATTTTTAAATAGCTGCTCAACGTTGTAGATAATTAGGTTAACAACAGCGACTGCTAAAATATCAAGAAAATGTCACACACACAAAACCACAATGTGAAATTTGTCAGACTTCATGAAGCTGGGATGACAAAGACTTTCAGAGAGAAAAAAGAGAGGGTGAGAGAGAGCGAAACAGGGAGAGAGGACGAAAGAGGGAGAAAGAGGGGGTAGGAGAGAGGGAGAGAGAGAGAGAGAGAGAGGGAGAGAAAGAGAGAGAGAGAGAGAGAGAGTAGGAGATCGTGAGGGACAAAGAGAGAGAAAGACGACCAGAGAGACATAATTAAACCAGTGTGGCCAGACAAGACGATGGCTTCTGTTATCAACGTCAGGGAACTAAGTGGTGCACACAAACATAAGTTATTGCTTTCTTCACCTCATTTTCCTTCTTCGCTCATCTGACTCCATCCCTCCCCCCATGAATTATTCAGTTTTAATACTTGAGCGGCATGTGAGCGGCAGCTCCTTAAATAGCACTCAGCTTTCTAAAAACAGCAAAAGAGAAGAGGACACCAAGTTACCCAAACCAAGTGAATTATAGATGGCGGTCTGTTCTGCTCTGCTCTGTAGACATAAAACACAGCGGGAGGGATTATGGGAAGCTCTTAGGAGGAAGACTAAGTAACACAAGTGTTTAAATGGTTCAGACAGAGGCTGGTCTGTATATGTGTGTGTCCGTGTGTGTGTGTGTGTGTGTGTGTGTGTGTGTGTGTGTGTGTGTGTGTGTGTGTGTGCGTGTCTATACTGTATATTCCTGTCTGTTTAATCAAATAAATCATGTTCAGGGGAGCAGACCAAACACAGGCCAACATAGTAACTTTTCCAGCACTCAGACCACACGCAACAACACACACGCAACCAAGTCGTCTCTGATGTAAACTACAACACACCTTGACAAGTGTATCTGGTGGGATAGGAGAGCCTGGCTGGCTCAGGCCCAGCTAGCTAGTGATCTAGCATCAACACCAGCACAGCAGCACATGTACATGGTCTCGTGTGGCTCGGCTTCTCCTTATCGGTCTGTTCGTCTCTCTGTCCGTCTGTTTGTGCGTCTGGCGTGTTGAGTTAGCAACTTAGAAGCCAATTAACTAGGCCTGCAAGATAAAGGAGCTCCAGCAGCAGGTGACTGGCTAGCCCTGGGATGGATCAGTATTGGCAGCTCTACAGAGGCTGAGGATAGGGATGGGAAGGCTGTCTGAGCTCAGAACCTCCAACCTCCTCTCCTCCCTCCATCCCTCCTCCAGGTTTCTCATTAGAGCAAATTTCACTCGTTCAGTGATGGGTTTTTAATTAGGCAAAACAATAAGAAACAGGAGATTATCTTTCTGTGCAGATGTCCACAGACTGTTCTCCCTCTCTGCTCTGGTGCCTGACTGGTGGAAGTACTGTAGTGTACGGGTGCATCCACAGACTGTTCTCTCTCTCTGTTCTGGTGCCTGACTGGTGGAAGTACTGTAGTGTACGGGAGCATCCACAGACTGTTCTCCCTCTCTGTTCTGGTGCCTGACTGGTGGAAGTACTGTAGTGTACGGGTGCATCCACAGACTGTTCTCTCTCTCTGTTCTGGTGCCTGACTGGTGGAAGTACTGTAGTGTACGGGTGCATCCACAGACTGTTCTCCCTCTGCTGTTCTGGTGCCTGACTGGTGGAAGTACTGTAGTGTACGGGTGCATCCACAGACTGTTCTCCCTCTCTGCTCTGGTGCCTGACTGGTGGAAGTACTGTAGTGTACGGGTGCATCCACAGACTGTTCTCCCTCTCTGCTCTGGTGCCTGACTGGTGGAAGTACTGTAGTGTACGGGTGCATCCACAGACTGTTCTCCCTCTCTGCTCTGGTGCCTGACTGGTGGAAGTACTGTAGTGTACGGGTGCATCCACAGACTGTTCTCCCTCTCTGCTCTGGTGCCTGACTGGTGGAAGTACTGTAGTGTACGGGTGCATCCACAGACTGTTCTCCCTCTCTGCTCTGGTGCCTGACTGGTGGAAGTACTGTAGTGTACGGGTGCATCCACAGACTGTTCTCTCTCTCTGACTGTTCTCCCTCTCTGCTCTGGTGCCTGACTGGTGGAAGTACTGTAGTGTGCCTGACGGGTGCATCCACAGACTGTTCTCCCTCTCTGCTCTGGTGCCTGACTGGTGGAAGTACTGTAGTGTACGGGTGCATCCACAGACTGTTCTCCCTCTCTGCTCTGGTGCCTGACTGGTGGAAGTACTGTAGTGTACGGGTGCATCCACAGACTGTTCTCTCTCTCTGCTCTGGTGCCTGACTGGTGGAAGTACTGTAGTGTACGGGTGCATCCACAGACTGTTCTCCCTCTCTGCTCTGGTGCCTGACTGGTGGAAGTACTGTAGTGTACGGGTGCATCCACAGACTGTTCTCTCTCTCTGCTCTGGTGCCTGACTGGTGGAAGTACTGTAGTGTACGGGAGCATCCACAGACTGTTCTCCCTCTCTGCTCTGGTGCCTGACTGGTGGAAGTACTGTAGTGTACGGGAGCATCCACAGACTGAGAAACCAGTGAGTCTAAAATGGCACACTATTCCTGATGAGCCCTAGTCATAAGTAGTGCACCATATAGGGGAAAAAGGGTGCCATCACAGATCCTCACCTCCTCAGTGAGCGTGAAGCTAAAAGCTCCCTCCCTCAGCAGTTAGAGGAGAATGAAGGCAGTGGGTGGTTCCTCTGTGTCTGTACCAGGTGTGGTTATCATAACCTACACTGAGAGGAACTAGGAGACCAGAGAAGAAACTGCCAATTAGAGAGCTGCTTGGACTGGTTTTGTGGTAGGGAGAGCTGTTTGACACCCCAGTCATAATGTGTGTGTGTGTGAGGATCCCGGAGGAAGACACTGTGGACAGGGAAGAGGGCCAGCCGGGTTCGATCATTCACAACGCAAGAGAGAAGAGAGAAGTTCTGTTTAATGCTGCTTCATTAGACTAAACAGACTCTGATCATGACCTTCTAAACACCATCAGCCACATCAATCTTATATATATATATATATTTACAGTCATGACACATACACTACCCCAGAACAACCCATGCCCGGAGGGATGACTGATTCAAAGGCCACAACTTGGCATGATGTAGTGGGTTTAGGGAAAACAGAGGGATGTGCTGGAGAGAAGTACCAAAGGACGGTGCTTGGGGAAAGGAAGGAAGAGAGGGAGAAGACAAAGAGAAGGGGAAGGAGAGAGTGAGGGGTGAAGGAAAGAGAAAGGAAGACAAGAAGGGAGAGAAGGATGAGCGACACAGGAAATAATGACCTGAATTATAGCCTTGCTACGTCTCTTCTGATCATATCCTCTTTGATGACTACACGCCAAGTCCCTCCCTCTCAACGACTGCTTGACTGTCAATCAAAACACTCAACGATGCTTGACGACAGTTGCCGTTGACCCACTTCTTGCGGGCGCCCTTGCTTGGTTGGTCGGATGCCTGGCATCTCGCCCCCATTAACGTCCCGCCTCATCACTATACCGATCACTCGTCTGATCCTGCCTCGCCTTCCCTCAACTCTATACACTAGTCCTGATGCGCTGTGCTGTCTGAGGGAGAAGTCAGAGTGGCAGTCTCTGCATTAAGACCTGCATGGTCAACCACTCCTGTCCCCCTGCCTGTTCAGTGAGCCAGGGTCGGGCACCAACGTCAAAGTCATACTGCCACACACACTAGACTAGAGAGGAGAGAGGCAGACACAGGTCATTCACAGTTGGAGGACACAACTCTCTCTGACAGTGAGCTAGATAATTAGCAGTGTGCTGAGTTGGGCCGGCATCAAGTACAATGCATGCTGCCATGACACAGAGAGATGCCAGCGAGACAAACACATGACTAGAGGGAGGACACTACTGTATCTGACAGTGAGAGTGCCAGATAACTTTAGAGCCAGTTGAAAAGCAACTCAGACCAAAATAACCGAGATCTAGTTTGTCAACGTGCCCTTAAAGATGCATTTCAGATGTGTCACAGTCTGTGAACTTTATCCTGTAAAGCCCTCAAATTCAAATGCGGACCTCGAAACCAGTTCCACCTCTTTTTTACATTGAACAAAAATATAAATGCAACATGCAACAATTTCAAAGATTTTACTGAGTTACAGTTCATATATGTAAATCAGTCAATTTAAATAAATTCATTAGACCCTAATCTATGAATTTCACATTACTGGCAATACAGATATGCATCTGTTGGTCACAGATATCTTAAAAACAAAGGATCAGGCGTGGATAAGAAAATCCATCAGTATCTGGTGTGATCACGATTTGCCTCATGCTGCGTGACATTTCCTTCGCACAGAGTTGATCAGGCTGTTGATTGCGGTCTGTGGAATATTGTCCCACTTCTCTTCAATGGCTGTGCGAAGTTGCTGTATATTGGTGGAAACTGGAACACGCTGTTGTACACGTCAATCCAGGGCATCCCCAACATGCTCAATGGGTGACAAGTCGGGTGAGTATGCAGGCCATGTAAAAACGGGGACATTTTCAGCTTCCAGTAATTGTGTACAGATCCTTGTGACATGGGGCCGTGCATTATCATGCTGAAACATGTGGTGATGGCGGCGGACGAACAGCACGACAATGGGCCTCAGGATCTGCCACTGAAAAACACCCCCACAGCATGATGCTGCCACCACCATGCTTCACCGTAGGGATGGAACCAGGCTGAATCTTGGTTTCATCAGACCAGAGAATCTTGTTTCTCAAGGTCTGAGAGTCTTTAGGTGCCTTTTGGCAAACTCCAAGTGGGCTGTCATGTGCCTTTTACCCTATAAAGGCCTGATTGGCGGAGTGCTGAAGAGATGGTTGTCCTTCTGGAAGGTTCTCCCATCTCCACAAAGGAACTCTAGAGCTCTGTCAGAGTGACTATCGGGTTCTTGGTTACCTCCCTGACGAAGGCCCTTCTCCACTGACTGCTCAGTTTGGCCAGGCAGCCAGCTCTAGGAAGAGTCTTGATGGTTACAAACATCTTCCATTTAAGAATGATGGAGGCCACAGTTCTTGGGGACCTTCAACGCTGCGGACATTTTTTGGTACCCTTCCCCAGATCTGTGCCTTGACACAATCCTGTCTCGGACAATTCCTTCGACCTCATGGCTTGGTTTTTGCTCTGACATGTACTGTCAACTGTGGGACCTTATATAGACAGGTGTGTGCCTTTCCAAACCATGTCCAATCAATTTACCACAACTTTTAGAAACATCAAGGATGATCAATGGAAACAGTATGCACCTGAGCTCAATTCCGAGTGTTATAGCAAAGGGGCTGAGTACTTACGTAAATCAGGTATTTCTTTTTTTTTTTTTAAATTATGAATGAATAAGGCTGTAACATAACAAAATGTGGAAAAAGTCAAGGGGTCTGAATACTTTCCGAATGTACTGTATGATGAAATTTGTTTTAGTCCGTTCAAATACAGTTAAGAACAAAGGCAATATTATGCACTCAGGCCCTTCATTAGCACAGTGGAGTGTGTTGGTCTGCCAGAATCAATATGAACACAATATAGCACTGCCTTAAGTCGAAGACTGCGTCACAAATGGCACCCTATTCCCACATATTGCACTACTTTTCACAGTTTGCCTTATGGGTCCTGGTCAAAAGTACTGCACTATTAGGGAATAGGGTGACATTTGGAACGAAGAGCAGGCTAAACAAACAAAGACACAGCTCAGCAGAAGTGATTTCACAGTATATTTCTCTCCGTAAATGAAAATGTAATGCTCTGTAGCTTACTGTACTTTCAAAGGAGCAGGCGTGTCCTCAAAATGGGAGGGTTGCTGAAAACGCGGGTTTTTTCCAAATCAATAAGTGTGATAACATCTAATATTACTGCTGTTGTGATGGAGAAACGAGAACATGAATGACAGAGACACTTTGGCCACCGACAGATTAGGATAAAGAGGGGCAATTGGGGAGCCACTGGGACTTGGCCATTGATATAAAGCTACAGACACCAAGTAAAGATTTCTTTCAATAGGGGACAGTGTAAACAGAGGTGACAGTGGCTGACTGGCTGACCAACCAGGCACCCCTTTCTTCATCATCAGAGATGGGCTGATCTCTAGGGCTGCAGCTTGGCTGTCTCTGCCAAGAGATGGACAGAATGCAAAGGGGGAGGAGAGAGAGAGAGAGCGTGAGAGAGACAGAGAGAGGAGAGAGACAGAGAGTCTGTGTGTGAGAAAGAGCACGGGAGAGAATGAACATCAGAAAGGGGAGAAGCTCTGGTGATGAAAGAGAGAGATAGAGGGATGAGAGAGACAGAGAGTGTGTGTGAGAAAGAGCACGGGAGAGAATGAACATCAGAAAGGGGGAGAAGCTCTGGTGATGAATGAGAGAGATAGAGGGATGAGAGAGACAGAGAGTCTGTGTGTGAGAAAGAGCACGGGAGAGAATGAACATCAGAAAGGGGGAGAAGCTCTGGTGATGAATGAGAGAGATAGAGGGATGAGAGAGACAGAGAGTCTGTGTGTGAGAAAGAGCACGGGAGAGAATGAACATCAGAAAGGGGGAGAAGCTCTGGTGATGAATGAGAGAGACAGAGGGATGAGAGAGACAGAGGGATGAGAGAGATAGAGGGATGAGAGAGACAGAGGGATGAGAGAGATAGAGGGATGAGAGAGATAGAGGGATGAGAGAGACAGAGGGATGAGAGAGACAGAGGGATGAGAGAGATAGAGGGATGAGAGAGATAGAGGGATGAGATTAGAGGAGTGGCCCGCTAAATGAACAGATGAATGAGAGAGACAGAGGGATGAGAGAGACAGAGGGATGAGAGAGACAGAGGGATGAGAGAGATAGAGGGATGAGAGAGATAGAGGGATGAGATTAGAGGAGTGGCCCGCTAAATGAACAGATGAATGAGAGAGACAGAGGGATGAGAGAGACAGAGGGATGAGAGAGACAGAGGGATGAGAGAGACAGAGGGATGAGAGAGACAGAGGGATGAGAGAGATAGAGGGATGAGATTAGAGGAGTGGCCCGCTGAATGAACAGATGAATGAGGTGGAAAAAGGAGAGAAAAAAAGAACAGAACAGACACCTCTGGCAACGAGGAGCGCTCCGTTCTTCTAAATAAAAAGGTCTGCTGCTAAAAATAGAACAGATAGTGTGTGTGTTTGATACAGTGCCTGTGGTTTCAAAGCCTCAGATCCTTATCACATGTATTATATGCTACATTTCATTGAGATATTACATTTTCCTCATTGGCTGATTCTAGTGTTTCTAGAATGTGAAGTGACTATGGTCGGGGGATGCTTAATCCGACGCCTGCAGCAAGTCCTACGCGTTGCTGTTGAATCGTCATGGGATGTGTCAAGTGTTTTCTAGTGTCTCTGTAATAGAGGTGAGACACCTCCATGGTCCTATTGGTTTACAATGACCTCGTCCGTGTTCAGATGAGCCCACTCAGAAAGCTCTTTCTCTCTCTCCCACTCTCTCCGTCTCTACCATCGTCCCACCCTTCTAATCACAGGAGAAGTTGATGATTAATATGGTTCCCAAGGCACTCCTCATCACTCTCCCATTACTCTGTTCAATGGCAGTTGGCTGGTTAGACACAGAGCCACAGAGAGAGAGAGGACACTGTTTGATTACTAATAGCCTTGCTCAGTATAGTCGTGTATGTTGTGTTCTTGTGTCTGGACAAAGCCTCAGAGAAAGCCACAGATAATCTTTAGAAACATTGCCAGGTCAGAAGTGTTATCTGTGCACTGTTATTAGTGTCATATCTGTGTCAGATGAGAGTACTACAATGAGTCATGTCACTAGTGTGACCTAGAACATCTAGCATAGCATCTAGCTTCTACGTCAGCATTACTTGCTGTTTGGGGTTTTAGGCTGGGTTTCTGTACAGCACTTTGTGACATCTGCTGATGTAAGAAGGGCTTTATAAATAGATTTGATTGATTGATTTGATTGATCCTTGGGGTTATTGTCCTTCCTAGAGCTCATTCAGTTAGATGCAGAAGACATCCCTGCTATATATCGCACTCAGAGAAATGACAGTACTACAGGCAAATCTGTGTGTGTGTGTGTGTGTGTGTGTGTGTTTGCGGCCAACAGTGAAACATCACCAGGTCACGGTCATCACAGAAAGCTACACCACCACTCTCCATCCATCCATTCACGCATTGCCCCACACATCTTTCATTACTGCACAGCACTGAACGGGGACGTGTGAATGTGTGCACGTGAAAGAGAGTGTGTGTGTTAGTGTGGATGCGTCTCACACACGAGAGATAGACAGAGAGACAGAGAGAGGGAGGGAGAGACAGAGAGAGACAGACAGAGAGAGAGAGAGACAGAGAGAGAGAGAGAGGTAGAGAGTAAATATGAGTGAGATAGCGTTGTTCAGAGGAAACCTGTGAAGCCTGTGTGAAAGCACCAATCATCCGGCTGCTATCTCCTTTCTCCTGTCCCCCTGCTTGCCTCTCCTCCATGAAGGTCCCTGGAGGTCCCTCTCAGTGCAACAGTGGTGGTCGACTGTGTCAAATAGAATTACTGATCCCTCTCTCTGATAATACAAACGCAGGCAGGAAGGCACCCAACTCAGACACACTCTCTCTCTCTTGAGCATTCCATATCAGTCAAACACAGTTCAGACCCAGGTATCCTGCACACCACAAGACTGTGTTAGCCTGTCAAGCTAAAGCCAAGGCGTGAGCTCAGGGAGGGAGGTTCAGGCAAGGTTACTCATCACAAAAGCGTGATTCACAGAAAAAGGAACCAATTGGTCAATTTCTCTAATCAAGTTTCCACACCTGGAGCATCGACATGGCGTCGTCTCAATCCATCTTGTCAGACAGGAAATGACACGGGAGATAATGTGAGCTTCATCATAAAAGGGCCACCCCCCCTATAACTCATTCTACCTAGAATGATGATATGTGGTAGTAACAGCTCTGTGTTAATGTTACCATCACGAGACACACATCCATCTGGTCTGTAATACACTGACCGGGTTGCTCTGTAAAGAGCAATTCTGCACAATAGAGTGTGTAGATAGACATAGTCTGTCATAATTGATGATGATGACCGTGACCCATTGTACATTAGGACGTATCAGAAGCACAGTGAGTTAACAGACGGCTGGTGAGATCTGTGTCTGGTCCACTGATTACTTGTGAAACTCTACACAGAGTTCGTAGCTTGGGCATAAAGACTGTTTTGTGCCTCTCTTCACGTGAAGCAGGCAAGCAGTTTGCCAACACGGTAGACTCCCTGTGATGTGGTTAATGAGACCACTCAGACTGTAGCTCACACAGCCAGGGAAACAGGCCGGGAAGAGAGAGGGGTGCTGGGAGAAAGACAGGGAGAGGCAGGGAAGAGAGAGGGGTGTTGGTACTGATGAAGGACCTCCTCTCCCCATCCAATGAGATGGCCCCAGGGCATAGAGTGGTCCAATAGCAGGTGGTGCTGAGGTCTCCACCAGAGGACAGGTTAGACCGCAGCTTCCCTCAACCACCAGGGAACCTGAAGGGAGTGAGGGAGCTGAGAGAGAGGTGGTTGTATTCAGAGGACGATGCCAGGCTGAGGTGGGGGTGAGATTAAATGTAGTTTCAGCCTGTGTCTGGCATTACAAAGAGCTCTGTCTTGGAGCACACACCTTCAGGAGCAGTCTCGTTTCTCTTTCTTTCCCTCTCTTACTCCCTCGTTCCCTCCCTATTTTTCTGTCTTCCTCTCTAACCTCAGATGACTCTGGACACAGACTCCCAAAAATCTAATTACAGGCCACCCCAGACGCTAGCCCCAACCACAGTGTGCTGCATTATTCAGTTCTCTTATGGCTTTTCCACCGGCCCTTTCATGTGATCGTCGCCTGCACAGAAATCAGCTAGGCCTATATCAAAGCAACACATTTAACTGATGCAGCACACTGTGAATGCTCCCTAACTCATAATGAAAGAAAGAACTGCTGCTCATTTTGGATATGAAACCATAACAATCTGATAACCCGACAGTAGACGTGGATTCTAATCGACCAAATCACAACGGTGATCGTCTATACTAGAGGCACAGGACAGTGCAGTACGCATACAGATACAGACGTCACCCGTCGAATTATTCTGCTGCTCAACATGTTTCTTTTCTCTTGTTAGAAGTGTTTTCACCATATTGAGACCACCTGGGTGAGAATTATCTTATTTGAGGATTGAAAACCAGCAGATTTCAGAGGGGCTCATTAGCGAAAGAACATTAGCATTTTATTAGCATGCAGTATGCTAATCCTCATAATACTGCATGTGTACTCATCAATCCCTTCATGTCCGCTCACTGGAGCTGGCGATATGAAAGTGTGCGTGTGTGTGCGTGTGTGAGTGAGTGAGAGAGAGAGAGAGAGAGAGACTGCCTGTTTGTGTGGTTGTGTTTTTTTTGCATGTAATTAATGCACATGCTCCTTTATTAGCATAGCCGTTTAGCGTTTTCTTCGTCATTCCACTTAGCTTCAAATCATTGCTGTTATCCATATCGCCTGTTAGGACGTAAGTCTCTTCAAACATCCATCCATAAAGGTAAGAGCAAACCTCATTGGACTGGGATGAATCCCAAATTGCACCCCACAAAGACAGCTACCTAATGGCTCGAGCGGAATCGGTGGAACGGTATCAAATGCGTCAGAAACATGGTTTTGATGCCATTCCATTTGTTCCGACCGAGCCATTATTATGAGCTGTCCTCCCCTCAGCAGCTTCACACGACTCCAGTCTCCAGCACTGTTTCTTCAGAACCAGGAGAGATGTCTGAGTGGGATTCTGCAGTAGACAAATAATGGGATACAGCTCCTGTCGGAATAATAGATGACAGTAGAAGGCCTTTAGTTCTGCCTCCTCAACCAAGTGTGAGGCTAACAGTACTGCTCTGGTCTGTCCGACACACACACACACACAATGTGGCTAAACAGTTATGAGTGGTGCTGTGTCTCAGACAGTCAATAGTGAAAACGGCTCCTAGATGACTAACTACAGTGCCTTCAGAAAGTATTCACACGCCTTAACTTTTTCCACATTTTGTTGTGTTGCAGCCTGGATTTAAAATTAGATTTTGTGTCACTAGCCTACACACAATTCCCCATAATCTCAAAGTAGAATTAGGCTTTTTGAAATGTTTACAAATTAATTAAAAAAATGAAAAGCGGAAATGTCTTGAGTCAATAAGTATTCAAGCCCTTTGTTATGACAAGCCTAAATAAGTCACATCATACGTTGAATGGTCTCACTGTGTGCAATAATGATTTTTGAATAACTACCTCGTCTCCGTACTTGGTGACTTATTTACAGTTACATAGTTTAATGGCTGTGATAGGAGAAAACTGAGGATGAATCAACGACATTGTAGTAACTCCATAATAACAACCTAAATTAGAGAATAAAAATATTCCAAAATATGGGATGCAATAAGACACTAAAGTAAAACTGCAAAAAATGTAGCAAAGAAATTCACTTCATGGCCTAAAAGTGTGGGCAAATTCAACACATCACTGAGTACCACTCTTCATATTTTCAAGTATGGTGGTGGCTGGACCATGTCATGGGTATATTTGTCATCGGAAAAAGTAGGGAGTTTAAGATTTTTAAAAAAGGAATAGAGGTAAGCAAAAGCAAAATCAGCATGTTTACCAACAGACAATGGGAGACATTCCCCTTTCAGCAGGACAATAAAACCTAAAACACAAGACCAAATATACACTGTAGTTGCTTACCAAGATGATATTGAATGTTCCTGAGTGACTTAAATCGACTTAAAAATCTACGGCAAGACTTGAATATTGCTGTCTAGCAATGATCAACAACCAACTTGACAGCTTGAAGAATTTTTAAAATAATAATGTACAAATATTGTACAATCCATGTGGATAATGTACAAATATTGTACAATCCAGGTATGCAAAGCATTTAGACACTAACCCAGAAAGACTCACAGCTGTAATCACTGACAAAGGTGATTCTAACATGTCAGGGGGTTGAATACTTATGTAATCCAGCTATATTAGTGTTGTATTTTTAATATAGAAATATATATATTTTTTACAAATGTTATATTTTTTCCCCCCACATTGACATTAGACTATTTTGAGTACATCATTGACAGAAAATGGCAATTAAATCTGCAATATGTAACTTTTTGTGCAACCAGACCAAATTGACATAGAAATGTGAGTTATAGATCTGTCATTCTCATTGAAAGCAAGTATAAGAAGCGGTAGATCTGTTCTATGTGCACTATTTCTATGCCTCCCAGTCTTAAGTTTCCTTTTTGCATCTTTTACTTTGGGTTTTGTACACAAGCATCAAACAGCTGAAAATACAATATTTGGGGTTATGGAAAAGATATTTCACAGAGGTTTAGATGGTACAATCATTCTCTACACTAGACTTGCTTGTTTTGTTACATAAACTGAAATTAGACAAACTATTCAAAATGTAGCAACCAGGAAATGTCAGAGCGATTCATACATAGTGCATCTTTAAATCCATATGAATCCCAGCTTGTAACGATTGATATGTGGAAAAAGTCTAGGTGTGTGTATACTTTCTGAAGGCACTGTAGGTTACTAGTGTACACACTTCCTCACCAGTCCTCTCCCCTTGCATGTGGGTGGCTCATCAGCTGGTCAGTGAGATGCATGGTGGCAGAATGCTGGATGCCTTGGCATTGTGAGGAGTGCTGTTGATGTGTGTATGTCTGTGTGTTCATGCCAGGCGCCCCGTGCTGTTGGCTACTCAGCATTGGTCGGAGGAAACGTGCCGTGGCAGAAGGTTGGATGTCTTTTAAACACTGCCAACTGGGTCCACCAACACACCACTAACATGACGACAGCCATTTGGGAGCGCACTCCTCCATGTGAGTCATGGCTCTGTGGAATCAGAGAGCCCAACCTGCCATGTAGTGACACTGAACCCAGAGACCAGGTGACAGTGGCAGCAGGGCTATTGGAGGATTTGTAGTGGTCGGGTTTACAGCATGCTCCTCTCCTATGACTAACACAATGTGATGACTTCTGTCAATCAAGGGTAGAACATTGAGTTTGTGAAGTCTTGTCAGGCCTAGGCCAATCCGACCTTGTGTGAGTTGATCTGCAGTTCTCAATGTCACCTGGCTGTGAGTTTGTGTTCTGATGTGTGTGTGTCCTCTCGGTGGGGAAGCCAGTGAAAGAGAGTTTATAGTCAGGGTGACCTGTGAGTCACTGTGTGTGAACAGATGGGGACAACCCTGTGTGTGACGGTTACTGGCTGCCCTCTACCCATCTGGTGTTCAGGTCAGGAGGCCCTGCTCTCTCTGAGGACATATGACAAATGAGCTGTCTGTCTGTGTGTGCGTGCGTACGTGTGCATGTGTGTGTGTAACTATAGACTAGTTGATACGGTCAATTCAATCTAGCGATTATAGATGAATTGCCCATTTACATTATCAATATATAGAGAGCAGTCACCCTATCTTTAAAACACCCTGCTGGAACTCCAGCTGATGATTGATGGTAGCTGTATGTGAATTCCTCCACCTCTCCAGCCGCCAGACTCCCTGTAATACCAGCTTTAGACTCAGTGACTCACTAGGTCTCTGCATTAAAGTCCTATTAGAAGCATCTTTGAGGTTATAATGGCACGTTATATTTAGGTGTGTTTGACCAATTTGCACCATTAAGCGGGAACAGCTGTGGAATCCCCTGCATCTCCCCAGGGGAAGCCTTCGGCATGTGGCTACTCTGGTAGTTAAATGGAATTAGCTATCAAATAATATTGCTATCACTTGCTACTTTAATGACTCATATAGGGGTCTGCTGCCGCTCATAACAAAGGCAGCTGGAGAAAAAAGGCTGCAGGGTTACATTACTGGAGTCAGCAAAGAGCTTTTTATTTCAAAAAGCAATCTAGTATAGGCCATAATAATCCCAAGGTAGGATCAGAAACATAGATATTTCATTAGCTTAAAAAGTAATGAGTAGATGCATGCAGGTAAATGTCCAGCCCCTGATGAGTCAGTCCACTTACAGTGTTACACTGACTGTCCAGTAGATACAAACACAACTAGAACATTACAACTGGGACGACTGTTGCACAGCACTTTTGACAATATAGAGTGTGTGAAGCCACAGTAGGTTGGTCCAACAGTTAAAGAGTATGTTTTTATTTGTCCTAAAATGGGCAAATTGTTCCCACAGGGTATGTGGTGTTGTTCATTAGCCTTGTAAATGTGAGTGTGTGCACTATTCATTTGGGCTGGGCCAAGTGTGTGTTCGGCCATAAGAAAGATGAGCTGGCATTAACTAGGCTCGCTCACAAGTGGCCCTGGTCCCAAAATCCAGGTCTCCTGCCTCCAGGAATGACACATGCGCGCACGACACACACACACACACACACACACACACACACACACACACACACACACACACACACACACACACACACACACACACACACACACACACACACACACACACACACACACACACACACACACCTGGCCTAGAAATATAAATGTGAAATGCCCTATGCATTCTCTATTAGGCTAGCCTGTAAACCAGTCATAAAGCGCTGCTCTAAGACAGTGTACTGACTGGGGAGGGAGTGGAAATAGCAACTACAGTCTGTATGATTACACAGAGTGAATCCATCATTAATATTCTCTAAAATCAATGCCTGTCCTCCTGGAAGAGATTACAGTTTATAAACACGTCACAAATCCAATACCTCGAATTTGTGAGCCGCGAGAATGTCATTGTGT
>NC_056459.1:14435697-14485697 GCF_018296145.1 Oncorhynchus tshawytscha
GCATACCCATAACATGATGCAGCCACCAGTATGCCTGAAAATATGGAGAGTGGTACTCAGTAATGTGTTCTATTCGATTTGCCCCAAACATAACACTTTTGATTCAGGAGATAGTGCTTTGCCACATTTTGGAGTATTACTTTAGTGACTTGTTGCAAACAAGATGCATGTTTTGGAATATTTGCATTCTTCCTTTTCACTCTGTCAATTAGGTTAGTATTGTGGAGTAACTACAATGTTGTTGATCCATCCTCAGTTTTCTCCTATCACAGCCATTAAACTGTAACTGTTTTAAAGACACCATCGGCCTCATGGTGAAATCCCTGAGCGGTTTCCTTCCTCTTCAGCAACTGAGTTAAAAAGGACACCTGTATATTAGTAGTGACTGGGTGTATTGATACACCATCCAAAGCGTAATTTAACTTCACCATGATATTCAGTCTCAGTTTTTTTTACCAATCTAGCCTTCTTTGAAAAACCTCCCTGGTCTTTGTGGTTGAATCTGTGCTTGAAATTAATTTCTCGAATAAGGGACCTTACAGATAATTGTATGTATGGGGTACAGAGATGAGGTAGTCATTAAAAATCATGTTAACCACTATTACTGCACACACAGTGAGTCCATGCAACTTATTATGTGACTTGTTAAGCACATTTTTACTCCTGAACGTATTTAGGCTTTCCATAACAAAGGGGTAGAATACTTATTGACCTCTTAAGACATTTCAGGGTTTCATTTTTTATTAATGAATTAAACAATTTCACTTTGATATTATTAGGTATTGTGTGTAGACCAGTGACACAAAATCTCAATTGAATCCATTTTAAATTCAGGCTGTAACACAACAAAATGTGGAAAAGGTAAATGGGTGTGAATACTTTCTGAATATATACTGTATGTATACAGGCCAAGCCTAGGAAGGTTTGTGTTTAGTCAAAGAAAAAATGTAATTCTCTCGATCTCCTCCCTCCTTCTCAATGACCCTGGGTGACACTCTCTCTCCTCCATCTTCCATCTCTCTCTCTCTGACGGCCCAGTGTGTCCCCCTCTCTCTCTCGCTCTCTATCCAATGCCCAGTGTGTATATCTCTTTCTCTAAGGATATCTGACTGTGCCTGGTGACTGGCCCATCGATACGCAGTGCCGTTCATATCGGTTTGACTCCGTAAGACCGTGAATAAGTCTTTCTTTCCCATGTAGCTGCTGAGGATATCTGACTGCGGCTGTGGCTAAATGAGGCCTCCGCATCGATCCAGCCAGGTCCCACAAACCAATTACTCCAACCCCATGACGGGTGGCCTTGCTGTGGCAGAGGAAAAGGAGATGAGGGGGATAATACTGTCCCTCCCTCCCGTCCTGCACCAGACAGACAGGTTGTTTTTATCATTTCTTCCAATAAATGAGTGTAACATTCAGGGACGCATGTCAGCCTGTAGAGAGGAATCGATGGTCATTGCTGTGGGTCAGGCTTGCTCAGACCAACAGGTTCTGGTTGTCCAACGTGACTCATCCAGGACGTGGATCTCACAGTCCGATACCCACACACACTGCATGTGTGAGCCTGCGCCTGCCTGCCTGAGAATGATGCTTCGCAAGCTGAAAATACTCTCCTTCTCTCTCCTCTCTATAAATGACAGCCAGCCCTGCATGGGAGAAGAAGCCCTGACAGTGCCTCTTTTCCCCAGCCAGGGCTCTCAATAAAATGCAGGGCTGGCACACATAAGAAAGTAGAGTCTCCTGGTCCTCAAAGACCTGCTGTATAAGTCACCAGTGAATAAAGAATACAGTATGTATCTTCTCAGACACCTGGAGTGACAGGGCTCTCCAGAAGCAGCAGTCAGTCAGATGACAGCAGTCAGCAGGTGACAGCAGCTCCACAGATTATTGCAGGTTAACTGACAGCTCTTAGTGTTTCACACACACAGCCTGCTGACAGGACAGCACACAAATGACAGACAGGCAGGCTGCTGGCCCTCGTGTGGCCCTGATAGATTGTCATTCCTTTCCCGCTGAGAGCCTGTGTCATGTCCCAGCATCATCAAACTACCACAGCAGACTTCACTGACCTGGACATCCTAATGATGAACGGAACACGGAAACTGAACACAGTAAGGGAACGTATTGCTCCCTAAGAGAGATTCACTCAGGTGGATGCGCTGCTATTATGATGTCACTGTCTGTTACATCACAGACAGGGGGGGTCAAAGGGTGTAGGGTGAACAATGTTCCATCCACGCCTCTCAAAGTAGTGTACTGCTGAAAGGCATACACTGGAACACAGAGTAACACCAGGGATGTAGTGGGTAAACCCAAGGAAATGCTGATCACATACTTTCATTTTCAATTAAACAATGAAGATCATCAACCTTACACAATATGTAGCACTTCATAAGTTTGTGAGATCATTACCAATATTAGAAAAAGTTGCTAAAAAGGTTGCTAAAAATGACGAGCTAAATACAGAAGTGATAACAAGAGTTATAACAAGCGCTTTTTGGTCATATCTATAAGTGCCAGACGGAAACAAATGAAGGCGATTATTTGCCTATTCACTAATAACAGCTTTTATTTTGGGAGAACAAGAAAGTGGCTCACAGTAATTGGACAGCTCTAATCAGTTAGTGATTGTCTAAGAGAATTACACGGTAGTTTCATCAAACGTGTTATGCAATTACAAGATGACTTTATGGTCTTCACCTGGGTCTCATTATTTTGACAGCACATTAAAATAACCAACTGAAACGTGCCAAACCTTAACACCATGTAAGGTCTCACCAAAATTCTACACACACAAACAACAAAATAACATCCATTCAGCCAAGTAATACAAATGTGATAGTAGTGGGAAAAACACAGGTGATGGTGACACTTTGCATGACTGTGATAAAAATCTGGCCTGAGAGAGAGAGAGACAGAGAGAGTGTGTGAGAGAGATAGAGAGTGTGAGAGTGTGAGAGAGTGAGAGAGAGACAGAGAGAGTGTGTGAGAGAGATAGAGAGTGTGAGAGAGCGAGAGAGGATAGAGAGAGAAAGAGGTGATAATGCAATGTCTGAAAGATTCTCTCTTGCTCCTGACTGTGTGTAGTGTTGCATTGTGTAGCCTAATATAGTTTCCCCGAACTGTCTGAATACCTAATCATGACAAACCAGCAGGTAGCAAATAAGCTATTGGACTGATACTCTTTGCTTAGATGTTGAATCAAAGAGGCCATATATATTCAAATGAGGGAGCGGTACACACAGATGCATTTCATTTCTCAACACGCATTAAACAGCTTACTTACAATAGAGTCCCGACATGATCACCTGTACATGTAGGGTTCACCAACAGCGCTATAGCTAGCTGACGGTATGTTTCACCAACAGTAGTATAGCTAGCTAACGGTATGTTTCACCAACAGTAGTATAGCTAGCTGACGGTATGTTTCACCAACAGAGGTATAGCTAGCTAACGGTATGTTTCACCAACAGTACTATAGCTAGCTGACGGTATGTTTCACCAACAGTACTATAGCTAGCTGACGGTATGTTTCACCAACAGAGGTATAGCTAGCTAACGGTATGTTTCACCAACAGTACTATAGCTAGCTGACGGTATGTTTCACCAACAGTAGTATAGCTAGCTAACGGTATGTTTCACCAACAGTAGTATAGCTAGCTGACGGTATGTTTCACCAACAGAGGTATAGCTAGCTAACGGTATGTTTCACCAACAGTACTATAGCTAGCTGACGGTATGTTTCACCAACAGTAGTATAGCCAGCTAACGGTATGTTTCACCAACAGTAGTATAGCTAGCTGACGGTATGTTTCACCAACAGAGGTATAGCTAGCTAACGGTATGTTTCACCAACAGTAGTATAGCTAGCTGATGGTATGTTTCACCAACAGTAGTCTAGCTAGCTGACGGTATGTTTCACCAACAGTAGTCTAGCTAGCTGACGGTATGTTTCACCAACAGTAGTCTAGCTAGCAGACTGTACATTTCACCAACAGTAGTATAGCTAGCTGACGGTACGTTTCACCAACAGTAGTATAGCTAGCAGACAGTACGTTTCACCAACAGTACTATAGCTAGCAGACTGTACGTTTCACCAACAGTACTATAGCTAGCAGACTGTACGTTTCACCAACAGTACTATAGCTAGCAGACTGTACGTTTCAACAACAGTACTATAGCTAGCTGACGGTATGTTTCACCAACAGTAGTCTAGCTAGCAGACGGTATGTTTCACCAACAGTAGTATAGCTAGCTGACGGTATGTTTCACCAACAGTAGTCTAGCTAGCTGACGGTATGTTTCACCAACAGTAGTCTAGCTAGCAGACTGTACATTTCACCAACAGTAGTCTAGCTAGCAGACTGTACATTTCACCAACAGTAGTATAGCTAGCTGACGGTACGTTTCACCAACAGTAGTATAGCTAGCAGACAGTACGTTTCACCAACAGTACTATAGCTAGCAGACTGTACGTTTCACCAACAGTACTATAGCTAGCAGACTGTACGTTTCACCAACAGTACTATAGCTAGCAGACTGTACGTTTCAACAACAGTACTATAGCTAGCTGACGGTATGTTTCACCAACAGTAGTCTAGCTAGCAGACGGTATGTTTCACCAACAGTAGTATAGCTAGCTGACGGTATGTTTCACCAACAGTAGTCTAGCTAGCTGACGGTATGTTTCACCAACAGTAGTCTAGCTAGCTGACGGTATGTTTCACCAACAGTAGTCTAGCTAGCAGACTGTACATTTCACCAACAGTAGTATAGCTAGCTGACGGTACGTTTCACCAACAGTAGTATAGCTAGCAGACAGTACGTTTCACCAACAGTACTATAGCTAGCAGACTGTACGTTTCACCAACAGTACTATAGCTAGCAGACTGTACGTTTCACCAACAGTACTATAGCTAGCAGACTGTACGTTTCACCAACAGTACTATAGCTAGCTGACGGTATGTTTCACCAACAGTAGTCTAGCTAGCAGACGGTACGTTTCACCAACAGTAGTATAGCTAGCTGACGGTATGTTTCACCAACAGTAGTCTAGCTAGCAGATGGTACGTTTCACCAACAGTACTATAGCTAGCTGACGGTATGTTTCACCAATAGTAGTCTAGCTAGCAGACGGTACGTTTCACCAACAGTAGTATAGCTAGCTGACGGTATGTTTCACCAACAGTAGTCTAGCTAGTAGACAGTACGTTTCACCAACAGTAGTCTAGCTAGCAGACTACGTTTCACCAACAGTAGTCTAATTAGTAGACTGTACGTTTCACCAACAGGAGTCTAGCTAGCTGACTGTACGTTTCACCAACAGCGTTCAAGGGCTGAGGGTTTAGGGCCGATGGCTGTCTACTTTGAGTTTGAAACGCAGCCAGAGTAGACAGCCCTCGGCCCTAAATCCTCAGCCTTTGAATGACGTTTTATATCGTCACATCTGAGTGTACCTTAAATGTCCCTTGCCCAAGCGAGGAAGAGTGATGACCGGAGAGGCAAAGTCCTTGGTGGAAATCTTGAAGTTGAGCTTAAAAACAACCAACCGAAAGTTATTAATGTACCTAGTAAGCGAACGTAGCTAGCTTGCACTCCTGTCAGGTAGCTAGCTACAGTTACCCATAGCTGGCTAGCTAGTTTTATAATTTATTCCAATAAAATTCACCACTGGCTGACAGTACATTTCACCAACAGCAGCTAGCTGACAGTACATTTCACAGTCTCTGCTGCAAAAGATAACAGCATGTCAACAGTATGAGCCTTCCATCCTTCAACAGTTCTTAAGACAGCGATCTGTTTGTGTTTCTCCCCATTTTCCTGTATAAGCGCCTGATTAAACCAGACTGAATACAAGGTTCAGTCTGGTTTAACCAGGATATGTGATAGATGGTGCAGGCAGGAGGAGAGCAGTATCAACAAAGCAGAAATCTGTAAAGTCTAGCTCTGACACATTATAGCGCCACACACACAGGAGACACAGACCCACACAGCTGTGTTTCGTTTAGAAATGTCAGGTAATTTGTCTTTCAGGGATGAAAAGGCTGCCTCTGGGGAAACTCTTGTTTCCTTTACAGAAATCAATGAAAGGAGTTTTTATTTGATGGAAAGTGGAGTAGTGGGGAAACAGGGCTGGTAAATGCCTTAACAATATGGTAAGTAAAAATCCTCTGTGGCTAAGCTGGAGAAAATAGAAAATAAATAGATGTTTAGGTCATGAAAATACTTTAGCTGTTTCAAACACCACCGTAACACTAAATCAAACGAAATGGGTTTGAAACTATATAATATAAGACCAATTCTGTGTGGTAGATATTCTACATTGCATCTGCATAATGTGGCGTTGTGTGCTGGCTATCTCTGCCGACCCGGCTGGTGCTGTAGTTGGAGGAGGAGAGGAAGACTTGTGATTTATGCCCACTCATCATCCAAAGTGACACACTGGATTGTTCTCCGGCCGTGATAAATGTCCTATAAACAGGCACGCTAAGGCTCTTCAATGTGCTAACTCTTGACCAATACATCCATATATCCCATCCTCACAGAGGACAGCTCTAAATGTGCTAACATTCTATCCACTGGAAGTTCCCAACTTCGCAGGGCACAGGGGCTGGAACGACCCAGGAATGGCTATGGCAGTCTGGTCTCTGATCACAACATTAGCCCAGCAGAGCGATAGCTAGGATCACGTTCTGATCCTCTTCAGCCCATAGCCAAACAAATCATCCTCTCCATGTTTGTGTTGTTCCCCTAATGCTGAGGTTCAAACACAACAGAAGCCAGTTTCAGAATGACAAAGCTCTGGTAAATACTAAATTGCTGTGTATATGCTGGGATACTCCTAATAAGCACATGTTGGTGATGAGGAGGATTATTCACATGAACAACAGTGGAGCGGCTAGCTATTGTTACAATGGGACAGTTGTCAGGTTGATATTGACTGTCCACAGAGAAGAGAAGAAGAAGGAGGATGGTGTAGCTACTGTGTAACTGATGTGGCAAAGATATACCTGTGGAACGTGATGGACATGGAATCTCTGCTTGATGATAAGGAGGGTTGATAGACAGAGTCTGGGTGACAGGGCTAAAAAAAACAGGCAGGTAAATGGGGCAGATCCTGACAGCATCGCCCCTGATTTTCACCTCCTTCTCTTTTGCCACTCACAACTCTTCAGGCCCTGTTTAGTATGGGGGACCTGTTCATCACAGCAGCCCCTTTACTTCCCCTCAGCCCCTTCAATCACCCACTCACTGTCAGGGCTAGACTGCAGAGAACCATGAGACCAACAGTATTCAAAGTAAGTCTCTCCTGTGTTGTCATCAGTAGAGTGATAGGACCATTGGGAGCTGAGGGACTGGAAGCCATGTGAAAGCCTGGATCAGGATGGCATCAGGCCACACAGCTACCATGATCCTCCCAGGGGAGCCATCCTCTTCCTCCCCGCATACACTACCTCCATCCCAGCGTTACCTCTGTGTGCTGACTTAGGGACATAAGGCTGACTAGACTATGTGTATGTGTCTGTACCATTCTCTCTACCCATCCCCAGCTGAGGGACTGTCCAATCTCATGGTCAGGGAGGGTGTACCCTGCCCAGTCCCATCCAGCACCACCATGGTGCTCTTCCTCCTGGCTTTTGGGCTCCTGACCAGAGCCTTAAAGGCAAGATGTCCCCAGTGTGTACTGATCACCCAGCCGCCTGTAACCACTCCAAACGACCATCTGTCTGAGTAGACACACACATACGCACACACACAGAGCCCATTCAAAAAGAGCTGTCTTATTAAATGATGTCCTGCCTTTTACAGCTGCCCCACCTTACTCTCTCTCTCTCCCTTCCTCTCCCTCTCTCCCTGTTGACCTCTTTATCAACCCAAACATTTGTCTTGCCATTCATGGATGAATTTGAATTCTGTTAAGACGGGTTCCCGGTAGCAGCCTGGAAGGGCAAAGTCCTCTCCCTCTCCTTGTGTTTCTCTCTCGCCATATCTAGGTCTCTCCTCTCTCCCACTGCTTAGCTACTGCAGAGCCATGTCTCAATACATGGGAGATACTGTATACAGGGCTCTGGTCAAAGGTAATGCACTAAAAAGGGAATAGGGTACCATGTGGGACGTAGGGTCAGTCAGAGCCCCAGAGAGCCCCTGAGAGCCAGAGTTGCCTGTGCTAACTCGGCATACAGATGTCTGTTTATTTAACTCCAGTCTATTAAGCTGACGTGGAGACAGCCAAGAGAAGGTGTGCCACTTTGGCTTTAATTCAATTGTTAGCAGAGGAGAAGTAATCAATGAGGCTATTTCCATAACGCTACTCCAGGCCGGCTGCACGTAAACCCTGCTACTGCTGCTGCTGCCACCTGGTTCCCTGGGCCTTATTCAGAAAGATTTAAATGCTATGAGCATAGCACTACAACGGGCTGCAGAACACACAAACCCTGCTACTGCTGCTGCTTCTGCCAACCACCCTGTATGGGCCCTGTTCAGTAGGGAGGAAACGTTTTGAAACAGACTGAAACAGGGAGGTACGGAGACAGATAGTAGAGCATACAGAAGGTGGCAGAGACCAGGGCGCCATATGTGGTCAAGAATCGAGAAAGCCAGGCTCTCTAAAGGTGCATCCATTTCTCTCTACGCTCCCCGTGGAATGCGACTGATACTACAGGGAACACACAGCCCACTGACTGAACCCTAAAGCAACATGGTCTCTGACAGCTAGCTGTAAACAGAGTAACAAACAGACAAACATATTTGGCGATGTACATCCCATGGCAATGTGGCAGATTAAAACAATAGTTTATGGTTATGCAGTTAATAGTTCCTTCTCACCAGGATATTATATTGCTCTCATTTAATGGTATTTGTCCGTCTCATTCTACCCATTCATCTCTATCCCTTCATCCCTCTTTCGGTGACTCATGTTTTGGAGGAGAAGACCCCTCCAGGTTTTCTGGAGTGTCAGGATCGTTTGTCACAGATAATCAGGCCGACCAGCCAGTAACCTTTTGAAAAACAATAGGGGAAGATACACCAAGCACACCAAAGTACCTCGGATGACATTTAAGCAGGGAGGGTGTGTGTGTGTGTGTGTAACACTATCAAATAAAGTACCAGCTTTTCAGCTGCCGAAGACAGGTGTGTGTCCAATGTTGACATCATCGCTGAAGTTGTAGGCATATTTATTATCCAGAGCAGCTGCCAGACAGACAGAAATCGATTGAGACACGTGTCCACACAATTCTTGATGAAAAATGGTCTCGAATCAACAAATCGCTGTGAGAGGAGTCAGCCATTATACCTGCTCAGTCAGCCAATAGTATTGATGCTTTCTGCCCATGGAGAGGCCCAATAGCAGGCTATGTAGAGAGCAGGGCGGGTGGCCCGCATGACACCAGTGTACTGTGGGGTCAGTAATTATTGGCACCCTTGGTAAAGATGAGCATCAAAAACTGTATAAAATAATAATACAAATATTGAGCTATACTGTATGCTCAAATTGTATTGTATATTAATACAATTGTTCAGAGAAAAGAGAAAGACATTTGGTTTAAAGCAGCATTCAGCAGCTGAAACAACCACAAAGTGTACTACTCCCTGCCAGCTGAGGGCTGGGCCTGGAGAAACGTAACCACGCTCAAATTCATAGACAGAGCTATGGATGCAAGGACTAACCATCCATGATACCACTTTTATAGTTTTAACCATGTTTTGAGGCTGTTTACTAAATTTACGTCATTTAAATTGTTTACAAACATTGGAGAAAAAACAAGCTGATATTTTCGGTTCTGATGGGTTACAACAGTTGAACCAAGCTCATGAAGCATTTAGAAGTTATTTTCTTCAAGAATCAAATGGGTATATATCTAATTCATACATCTAAAAATGAATGTATCAGCTTCAGATTTCCCCTTTAACAAGTAATACAAAATACATTTGATAAAAGACAGTGGTCAAAATGATTGGCTCCCCTGTTTGTAATACTTTAGCGCCCTCACCCTCCGAGGATAACGACACAGCCTTCTTGTTTTATGAGTTTGAAGAACACAAAAGGTTTTTGGCTAAAACGATCTGAAAAGCTTAGGTATTGAGGAATTGTCTAAGACCAATCACAATGTATTCTCCAACCTCATAAAACATTTAGAACAAGGCTCAGTGTTGTTGTCCTCACAAGGGGAGGGTGCTGGAGTATTACAAACAGGGGAGACAATAACCTGAGCAATTCCATTAGAATAAAATAATCACATTTTTTCATTACTTTTTTGCATACCATATAGCTCAGTATTTGTATTATTTATTTTATAGTATTTTTTGCTGTCAATCTTTATCATAGGTGCAGATAATTATGTTAATTCATTATTATTATATACACTGAGTATACCAAACATTAGGAACACCTTCCTAATTTTGAGTTGTCCCTCCCCCCCTCACCCCCACAGATTTGTTAAGTTGGCCGGATGTCCTTTGGTTGGTGGACCAGTCTTGATACACATGGGAAACGGTTGAACGTGAAAACCCCCGCACCTAATATCATACCCCGTTCAAAGGCGCTGAAATGTTTTGTCTTGTGGATTTAACAAGTGACATCAAAGGAGATCATAGCTTTCACCTGGATTCACCTGGTCAGTCTATGTCATGGAAAGAGTAGGTCCGAATGTTTTGTATACTCAGTGTATATAAAGAACTACATGGCACATAAACTAGTAATTGGTTTGTAGAGAACATGTTGAAGCACAAAACAGTGTAAAAATATGAATGCTTACAAAATAAAGAGAAATACTACTGAAAAACGTCACTCATAGAACTTATTATTATGTTTGTTGAGGCTCACTAGACCAGAATGAATCACGATGAACATGTTAAGGTAGAAGTAATGCAGTACAGCCTGTTTACATGGCTACTTAGTCCCCCTCTATACCCCACACTGAAACAACACTAATAAAGGGAGGTACCAGACATGCAAATACACCTTACATTACTACTCTGTAATTGGCTGGTGAATCAAATATCTTCTTCCCCGCCAAGGCATTAGAGAAAGTGACTGATATAGATGATCATATCAGTGTGCGTGTATGTGTGTGTACTCTGTTCTGGAGTAGCTAGGTTGTTGTTGCTCTGCTGCTGCCTAAAGGGGGTAATCAGTTCCTAATGGTCCCTAGCTCTATGGCTGACTCCCTCACTCCCCATTCAATAATAAGCCCCTAAGCAAACAGGAAGGCTTAAAGACCCTTTCTGTTTCTGCCACTTTCCCCGTTTTTCCATTGTTGGAAAAGTCCACAATTAAATATTCATGGGTTGCTACAATATGGTAATGTGAAGAAGTCACTGTAGATCCCCTAAAGCTCTGTCAGGTTGGATGGGGAGTGTCGCTGCACAGCTATTTTCAGGTCTCTCCAGAGATGTTCGATCGGGTTCAAGTTCAGGCTCTGGCTGGACCATTCAAGGACATTCAGAGACATGTCCCAAAGCCATTCCTGTGTTGTCTTGGCTGTGTGATTAGGGTTGTTGTCCTGTTTGAGGTCCTGAGTGCTCAGGAGCAGGTTTTCATCAAGGATCTCTCTGTACTTTGCTCCGTTCATTTTTCCCTCGATCCTGACTAGCCTCCCAGTCCCTGCCGCTGAAAAACATCCCCACAGCATGATGCTGCATTGGAGGGATGTTGCGAGGTTTCTTCCAGACGTGACGCTTGGCATTCAGGCCAAAGAGTTAAATCTTGGTTTCATCAGACCAGATAATCTTGTTCCTAATGGTCAGAGTCCTTTAGGTGCCTTTTGGCAAACTCCAAACAGGCTGTCATTTGACTTTTACTGAGAAGTGGGTTCCGTCTGGCCATTCTACCATAAAGGCCTGATTGGTGGAGTGCTGCAGAGATGGTTGTCCTTCTGGAAGGTTCTCCCATCTCTACAGAAGAAATCTAGAGCTCTGTAAGAGTGACCATCAGGTTCTTGGTTACCTCCCTGGCCAGGGCCCTTCTCCCCTGATTGCTCAGTTTGGCCGGGCGGACAGCTTTAGGAAGAGTTTTGGTGGTTCCAAACTTCTTCCATTTAAGAATAGAGGCCACTGTATTCTTCGGGAATTTCAATGCTGTAGAATTTTTTTGGTACCCTTCCCCAGATCTGTGCCTCGACACAATCCTGTCTCGGATTTTTACAGACAATTACTTCGATCTCATGTCTTTGGTTTTTGCTCTGACATGCATTGTCAACTGTGGGACCTTATTGACAGGTGTGATATTGACAGGTGTGTGCCTTTCCAAATCATGTCCAATCAAGTTGTAGAAACATCTCAAGGATGATCAATGGAAACAGGATGCACCTGAACTCAATTTCGACTCTCATAGCAAAGGGTCTGAATACTTACAGTATGTAAATAAGGTACTTCTGTTTTTTATATTTCATAAATTAAAAAACGGTTTTCGCTTTGTCATTATGGGGTAGATTAATGAGGCCATTTAAAAAATAAGAATAAGGCTGTAACGTAATAAAATGTGGAAAAAGTCAAGGGGTCTGAATACTTTCCGAACGCGCTGTAGCCAGTAAGCTATTGGAAGTCTGATTCCCTGGCAATGTCCAAGACAGTGGATAGAAAGGGCTACACTTTAAACCCAATTCAGAGATACTGTCATTGTGTTCTGCCAGCAGCATACCACACTGCATCCCACTGCTGGCTTGCCACTGAAGCTAAGCAAGGTTGTTCCCTGGATGGGAGACCAGATGCTGCTGGAAGTGTTGTTGGGGGGCCAGTAGGAGGCACTCTTTCCTCTGGTCAAAAAAAAAAGATCCCAATGCCCCAGTGCAGTGATTGGGGACATTGCCCTGTCACTAAAGATGCCATGGCATTTATCGTAAGAGTAGGGGTGTTAACCCTGGTGTCCTGGTTAAATTCCCAATCTGGTCCTCATACAATTATGTCCACCGAATTAGAGGTTGACCGATTAATCGGAATGGCCGATTAATTAGGGCCGATTTCAAGTTTTCATAACAATCGGAAATCGGTATTTTCGGACACCGATTTTTTTTACACCTTTATTTAATCTTTATTTAATTAGGCAAGTCAGTTAAGGACACATTCTTATTTTCAATGACGGCCTAGGAACGGTGGGTTAACTGCCTTGTTCAGGGGCTGAACGACAGATTTTTACCTTGTCAGCTTGGGGATTCAATCTTGCAACCTTTCAGTTAACTAGTCCAACGCTCTAACCACCTGATTACATTGCACTCCACGAGGAGACTGCCTGTTAAGCGAATGCAGTAAGCCAAGGTAAGTTGCTAGCTAGCATTAAACGTATCTTATAAAAAACAATCAATCAATCATAATCACTAGTTAACTACACATGGTTGATGATATTACTAGTTTATCTAGCGTGTCCTGCGTTGCATATAATCGATGCGGTGCGTATTCGCGAAAAAGGACTGTCGTTGCTCCAATGTGCACCTAACCATAAACATCAATGCCTTTCTTAAAATCAATACACAGATGTATATATTTTTAAACCTGCATATTTAGCTAAAATAAATCAAGGTTAGCAGGCAATAAACCAGGTGAAATTGTGTCACTTCTCTTGCCTTCATTGCACACAGAGTCAGTGTATATGCAACAGTTTGGGCCGCCTAATATGCCAGAATTTTACGTAATTATGACATAACATTGCAGGTTGTGCAATGTAACAGGAATATTTAGACTTACGGATGCCACCCGTTAGATAAAATACGGAACGGTTCCGTATTTCACTGAAAGAATAAACGTCTTGTTTTCGAGATGATAGTTTCCGGATTCGACCATATTAATGACCTAAGGCTCGTATTTCTGTGTGCTATTATGTTATACCTAAGTCTATGATTTGATAGAGCAGTCTGACTGAGCGGGGGTAGGCACCAGCAGGCTCGTAAGCATTCATTCAAACAGCACTTTTGTGCGTTTTGCCAGCAGCTCTTCGCTGTGCTTCAAGCATTGAGCTGTTTATGACTTCAAGCCTATAAACTCCCGAGGTTAGGCTGGTGTAACCGATATGAAATGGCTAGCTAGTTAGCGGGGTGCGCGCTAATAGCGTTCCAAACGTCACTCTGAGACTTGGAGTAGTTGTTCCCCTTGCTCTGCAAGGGCCGCGGCTTTTGTGGAGCAATGGGTAACGCTGCTTTGAGGGTGGCTGTTGTCGATGTGTTCCTGGTTCGAACCCAGGCAGGAGCGAGGAGAGGGACGGAAGCTATACTGTTACACTGGCAATACTAAAGTACCTATAAGAACATCCAATAGTCAAAGGTTAATGAAATACAAATGATATAGAGAGAAATAGTCCTATAATTCCTATAATAACTACAACCTAAAACTTCTTACCTGGGAATATTGAAGACTCATGTTAAAAGGAACCACCAGCTTTCATATGTTCTCATGTTCTGAGCAAGGAACTTAAACGTTAGCTTTCTTACATGGCACATATTGCACTTTTACTTTCTTCTCCAAGACTTTGATTTTGCATTATTTAAACCAAATTGAACATGTTTCATTATGTATTTGAGGCTAAATTGATTTTATTGATGTATTATTTTAAGTTAAAATAAGTGTTTGTTCTGTATTGTTGTAATTGTCATTATTACAAATCATTTTTTATTTTTTATTAAATCGGCCGATTACTCGGTAGCGGCTTTTTTGGGTCCTCCAATAAATCGGTATCGGCGTTGAAAAATCATAATCGCTCTACACCTAATCACTGCCAGCTTCCAATTGGCTCGTTCACCCCTTTTCCCCTGTAACTATTCCCAAGGTCATTGCTGTAACTTATAAGGGTCAAGGGTTAAAATAAAGGGTTAAATAGGAAAAAAAATCGAATGGTACAAGAATGAACAAATTGTGAGGATGAGTTATTGATTTTGTTGACACATAGCTGCTCATCAATGATATCTTGGGGCAAAGTGACTTCTGTCATTATCTATCATTAGGAACACTGTCGAGACATCAGGACAAATAGTCTCTCACTAACCCAATTAGACCTCACCTTAACTAAGCAACAATGGAAAGCAAACAATATATTCCTGTTTCAATGGAATTAGAGTAAATAACCGTCAATTTCTTATCTCTTCTAACATGGCCACAACCTGGTAAGACAATTCTATACACCACACTCAAAACACATAAAAGAGAAACCATTAGTTACCAAATGCTTCAGGGCTAAACGGATTGCAGTATGAAAATACAGTATACATAACCCTAGGCTAACAGTTAGCCAATCATGTGTCTACTGTAAGAGGCTAACCTTAGCTGTAACCACATTAAATGAATCCACCCACTCGGTGTTCGGATTATTTGATCCCGAGGGAGAATGCTTAAGAGAAGGGCCATCATTGAGACCATGATAGCTACTCTGATAACACCATTCTAACAGGCTGGGACAAATGAACTGCATTCTTATCGTAGAGGACAGTGTGCACACGGATGCATGCGCGCACACACACACACACACACCCCCTCCTGAAGACTGCGATGTGATGATGTGCTCCTCAAAATGACCTAAAATGTTCCTCTGAAAGTAATAGACTAGAAATAAAAGAAGTAGAACCTCTAAGTGTCAGAAGATCTGGGTCCTTTGATGACTCAGACAGAAGTGAGTTTGGAGAATTGTTCATGAGAACAGAAACGCTGAAGATAAAATGTCCTCATCTACTGTGTCACCGTAACAGATGTCTCTCTTTCTGCTAAACCAGGAGACACTAAACTGACTAATGAACACACTCACTAACCTCCAAGAAAAGGCAGCACTGTTCGGCGAACATAAATACACCCCCGCACACACTTAATAAATAAATGAAAGCTGATATTTGAGAGGTGGTTCACAGATGGTGAGCCCCAGAAAGGGAGGGAAGCTCCTCCAAGTCTCTCTGTGGTGTCCCAGGGTGCTTCACACGTCCCCCAGCCACTCCAGTACTGCCTTCTGACAGCTCCCTAAAATAGCCCCGCTGTCTATTATAAATGCAAATAGAAAACATGACTTGAGACAGATGTGGTGGGATTGTGTGGGCTGGTGTGTTAATTGCCAGGTCTAGTGGTTTGGGTTCGTAGGGTTCGGCACCTCCATAGGAACGATGGTGATTGACACTTCTAATTCAAACAGTTCATGCCTCATCACGATCAATGATCATAATGTCTTTGGACGGATCATTTGAGTAGGGACAAGAATACCCATACATTTCAGTGGTTTTACGTCAATGGTAATGCCAAGCATCTCCTACATCGCACAGTGTGTGTGTGTGTATATGTGTGTGTATGTGTACTCACCCCACTGTAGAGGTGCCAGCTGCAGGTGCTCGAGGACCAACTGGTTGAGAACTCCCTCCACACTGGCCTCTCCCTGGCGACGCACAGACGGGTGAGCTAGGGTTAAGGACTACAGACTGGTCTGGAGGGGGCTGGGGACTCAGTGTCTCTGATGACATTTGCAATTAATAGAGAGAAAGGGTTCACAAGTATTAATGTTAAAACTAAGGTAAAATAGTACAGTGGTATTTTCCCTCCCTTTAACTGGATATGAGACAAGGGCAAATTTCTTTAGTGACAAAAACGAGACTGCAGCCACACTCAGCGCAAGCGGTACCAATGCACCAAATCTGGAACAGACAGGAGCCAGAACAGCTTCTACCCCAAGCCATAAGACTGCTAAATAGGTAGTTAAATAGTTAACCAATAGCTACCCGGAATATCTACACTGACCCTTTTTGCACTCTTCTGACTCATCACATCCGCTGCTGTTACTGTTTATTATCTATCCTGTTGCATAGTCACTTCATCCCTACCTGTATGTACAGCTGAAGTTGGATGTTTACATACACCGTAGCCGTAGGGCCTGACATTTAATCCTGGTAAAAATTCCCTGTCTTAGGTCAGTTAGGATCACCATTTCATTTTAAGAATGTGAAATGTCAGAATAATAGTAGAGAGAATGATTTATTTCAGCTTTTCTTTCTTTCAGCACATTCCCAGTGGGTCAGAAGTTTACATACACTCAATTAGTATTTGGTAGCATTGCCTTTAAATTCTTTAACTTGGGTCATACGTTTCGGGTAGCCTTCCACAAGCTTCCCACAATAAGTTGGGTGAATTTTTGGCTCATTCCTCCTGACAGAGCTGGTGTAACTGAGTCAGGTTTGTAGGCCTCCTTGCTCGCACATGCTTTTTTCTGTTCTGCCCACAAATTTTCTATGGGATTGAGGTCAGGGCTTTGTGATGGCCACTCCAATATTTTGCCTTTGTCGTCCTTAAGCCATTTTGCCACAACTTTGGAAGTATGCTTGGTGTCATTGTACATTTGGAAGACCCATTTGCGACCAAGCTTTAACTTCCTGAATGATGTCTTGAGATGTTGCTTCAATACATCCACATCATTTTCCTCCCTCATGATGCCATCTATTTTGTGAAGTGCACCAGTCCCTCCTGCAGCAAAGCATCCCCACAACATGATACTGCCACCCCCTTGCTTCAAGGTTGGGATGGTGTTATTCAGCTTCCAAGCCTCCCACTTTTTCCTCCAAACATAACGATGGTCATTATGGCCAAACAGTTCTATTTGTCTTTCAACAGACCAGAGGACATTTCTCCAAAAAGTACCATCTTTGTCCCCATGTGCAGTTGCAACCTGTAGTCTGGCTTATTTATGGCCGTTTTGGAGCAGTGGCTTCTTCCTTGCTGAGCGGCCTTTCAGGTTATATTGATATAGGACTCGTTTTACTGTGGATATAGATACTTTTATACCTGTTTCCTCCAGCATCTTCACAAGGTCCTTTGCTGTTGTTCTGGGATTGATTCGCTCTTTTCGCACCAATAACGTTCATCTCTAGGAGACAGAACGCGTCTCCTTCCTGAGCGAAATGATGGCTGCGTGGTCACATGGTGTTCATAATTGTACAGATGAACGTGGTACCTTCAGGCGTTTGGAAATTGCTCCCAAGGATGAATCAGACTTGTGGAGGTGTCCAATTGTTATTCTTTATTCTTGGCTGATTTCTTTTGATTATCCCATGATGTCAAGCAAAGAGGCACTGAGTTTGAAGGTAGGCCTTGAAATACATCCACAGATACACCTCCAATTGACTCAAATGATGTTAATTAGCCTGTCAGAAGCTTCTAAAGCCATGAAATAATTTTCTGGAATTTTCCAAGCTGTTTAAAGGCACAGTCAACTTAGTGTATGTAAACTTCTGACCCACTGGAATTGTGATACAGTGAACTACAAGTGAAACAATCTGGTCTGTAAACAATTGTTGGAAAAATTACTTGTGTCATGCACAAAGTAGATGTCCTAACCGACTTGCCAAAACTATAGTTTGTTAACAAGAAATGTGTGGTGGTTGAAAAATGAGTTCTAATGGCTCCAACCTCAGTGTATGTAAACTTCTGACTTCAACTGTAGATACCTCAATTACCTTGTACCCTTGCACATCGGTACTGGTACAACTTGAAACTATAGCCAAGTTATCGTTACTCATTAAACAAATAAAAAAGAATCCCCTTTATTTAACCAGGTAGACTAGTTGAGAACAAGGTCTCATTTACAACTGTGACCTGGCCAAGATAAAGCAAAGCAGTGCGACACAAACAACAACACAGAGTTACACATGGAGTAAACAAGCGTCCAGTCAATAACACAATAGAAAAAAAAGAACGTCTATTTACAGTGTGTATTTATTTATTCCTTCAATTATTATTTTTCTCTCCGCATTGTCAGGAAGGGCCCATAAGTAAGCATTTCACTGATACTCTACACCTGTTGTTTATGAAGCACGTGACAGATAAAATGTGATTTGATAACAAACTAACAAAGTGGCAAATATACACCTGAGAAATATGTGAAGAGAGAGTGAGAGAGAGAGCGATGGAGAGAGAGAGAAAAAAGAGATAAAAAGAGAGGATTTATGAAGTATGATTCTCCAGTGTAGCTTTAAATTGGCTGCAGCCCAGTGGTTGATAGATAAGCCTGTGGCTCCCTGGTTGCCTAGTGACTCTGTTAGGAGAGCTGAGGGCTCGAGGAGGACAGAGATTCACGGTTGGCTGGCTGGCCATTACTGTACAGTTCATGTTCTGTTCTATATGTGGAAAAGAAGCTCTCTGTGTAGACTGCCCTAGGCTTGGTGTTAGACAATACCAGACCAGGCTACATACAGTAGAAATACAGGAAGTGCTACTATAACAGTCTTTGGGTCAAAGGTCATTGAGACGGTCTTATTCCCCAGTGTCATATCGGAATGTTGTGATTAAGAAACATAATATCCATTCACAAATCTCATTCAGGGTGATGCAATGAGAACCCTGAAAAGTAAAACTGCCTTAACAACCCAACGAGTCATAAAGATGCATCTTCTCAACCATTAGTGGAGGGAATAATGGAAATAATTTTCATTATTGTGTAATTGGTCTCATAATAAGGACTGGGATTATCTAAAAACTTCTCACATCTCAGAGAGAAAACACATTGTGTATAAAGCCTACAGAGCAGTCCGCTCCTCAGCCAAGTCATGTCTCAAAACCGCCCACGCTTCCATGTCTTCTAGCCTAGCATGGTTTCTGGGAGCAACACTGCAAGTCAACCTGTCACTCCAATCTGATTGGTTGGCTAAGAACCCACATTTAGCTCTGCCTGTCGAGTCCTTCTGTTCCTGAACACTCAGTAACACGCATTTATCAGAGAAGAACAACAAGATTATAATTGAGGTTATAACCGTTGAACCTTTCCTTGGTGACATCGTAGGGCTGGCTAGGGAGCTAATGCTGCTAATGCTGAGTACTCAGATAAACAGAGCTGTCATAAAGACATTACGTTGATAATATGTTATGATAAAGAAAACCTGCTCCTCTGGTCCACCACACAGCTGACAGTGTGAATAATGACTGGAATAATACTGTGCTGCTGTAAAACCACATAGTTAGAATGACTAGAATGGACAAAGTAACACCACATTGTTAGAATGACTAGAATGGACAAAGTAACACCACATAGAGTTAGAATGACTAGAACGGACAAAGTAACACCACACAGAGTTAGAATGACTAGAACGGACAAAGTAACACCACATAGTTAGAATGACTAGAATGGACAAGGTAACACCACTTAGTTAGAATGACTAGAATGGACAAAGTAACACCACATAGAGTTAGAATGACTAGAATGGACAAAGTAACACCACATAGAATTAGAATGACTAGAATGGACATAGTAACACCACGTAGAGTTAGAATGACTAGAATGGACAAAGTAACACCACATAGAATTAGAATGACTAGATTGGACAAAGTAACACCACATAGTTAGAATGACTAGAATGGACAAAGAAACACCACAGAGTTAGAATGAATAGAATGGACAAAGTAACACCACATAGTGTTAACATGACTAGAATGGACAAAGTAACACCACATAGTGTTAACATGACTAGAATGGACAAAGTAACACCACATAGTGTTAACATGACTAGAATGGACAAAGTAACACCACATAGTTAGAATGACTAGAATGGACAAAGAAACACCACAGAGTTAGAATGAATAGAATGGACAAAGTAACACCACATAGTGTTAACATGACTAGAATGGACAAAGTAACACCACATAGTGTTAACATGACTAGAATGGACAAAGTAACACCACATAGTGTTAACATGACTAGAATGGACAAAGTAACACCACATAGTGTTAACATGACTATAATGGCCAAAGTAACAGCACATAGAGTTAAAATGACTAGAATGAGACATTCTGTCTTATTCGTGCCCATCTCAGTGATACATTTACAGTTAATTCCTATAATTTCCAATCTACTATCCTTTCCAGTCTTTTGCCGTTCTCCTTGTCGGAGTGGAGACGTTGTTTGCAGAGTGCACAACCTATGCTACACTTGTGAGAAACACGTTTATTTCATTCCATTTACGAGTTTTGACAATTTAGTAATTGTCTTTTGTTTGGAGCGCTCCTGTCAATGAATAAGGACGCGCACCTGATTACACATAGAAGTAGGCCTATAGGCTACCTGGCCTGATTACACATAGAAGTAGGCCTATAGGCTACCTGGCCTGATTACACATAGAAGTAGGCCTATAGGCTCCCTGGCCTGATTACACATAGAAGTAGGCCTATAGGCTACCTGGCCTGCTCACAAATGTAGGCATATAAATGTGCACATTTGGGGAACTGATAGTATTTCTGATTGGCTTATACACAAGCACTATTGAGCTGCGGAGCTTCTCAAAGTCATGTTTTCTTCACCTCAAACAGTAACCTAACAAAGTCGGTTTTTACATCCATTGAGAATGACAATAATTCCTCAATGTATTTGAAAATAACCACTCAGCTTGAAAGGGAAAAATGTCATGCTCTGTCATAAAATAGGCCTACCTGACTACTTCTTATCCCTTAGCGCAAATAGCCTACAGCTGTGTTTGTAGCTCACTGGCGCAGGGAATATTTTATACAATGTTGCTTCAGGCTGGACCCAAGTTAATAGTTCATACAATGTTTCAAGATCGTTGCAGACACGCCATGCATAGTCAATTAGATTTATAGGATATTTTTTTATCAGGATATTTTCCACCTTCAGGCTGCAATGTTTCTATTTGTTAGCTTTATAGGCTATATTTACATAGTAGGCAATGGCAAAATAAGTTACTTTTTAGGTTTGTATAATTTTAATTTGGATATAATTTTGATTAACCGAGGCCTACCGAGTGGAGCAGCAGTCGAAGCCACTGCGTCTCAGTGCAAGAGGCGTCACTACAGTCCCTGGTTCGAATCCAGGCTGTATCACATCCGGCCGTGATTGGGAGTCCCATAGGGCGGTGCACAATTGGCCCAGCGTCGTCCGGGTTTTGGTCAGGGTAGGCCGTCTTTGCGGCTGTTTTCCGGGTTAAGCGAGCAGTGTATTAAGAAGCAGTACGGCTTGGCAGGGTCGTGTTTCTGAGGATGCATGGCTCTCAACCTTTGTCTCTCCCGAGTCTGTACTAGAGTTGCAGCGATGAGACAAGACTTCCAATTGGATATTTTAAAAAATATGACAATGATTGTATAACTGTCACGCAGATCGGTAGAAATGGTAAGATTGGCATTCCACGTGACAAAGTTTGCCGACTCCTCGTGTAGCCTATTACCGGCAACTTCAGGAGAGCAAAGGCGAAAGCCAGTAGGAGCGGGAGGAGGATGGTCAGGCTATATTTTTCTTCTCTTGGTTATATCTTGATCTTTGGCTCCCTTTTGAGTCATGTGTCTTATTTCATCAAACAGTGAGCTTAAAGCATCAGACAAGCCCAATGCATATATAGTTGATTTTATTAAAACACATAGGGTGTGTCTATTGAAAAATACACGTTTTAAAACTTCAATCAATTGGTCGAAAGAACAGACGACTTTCGGTTGGCTAATATATTTTTGTTGTTGTCGTGGACAGCCCTAATAGAGTTAGAATGACTAGACAGACAAAGTAACGCCATAGCGTTAAAATGACTAGACAGACAAAGTAATACCACATAGAGTTAGAATGACTAGAATGGACACACTCCCCTCAGAATTAAAATATGTAGTGAGGAGAGGTGATATGTAGCTGCCTCCTACAAGGCATGGTGTTGAAAGCTGCAGATATGGCACACAAACACTGTGAAATTGAACCAGGTTGGAGGAAACTACAACTCCATTATGACATCTATCCATCCACCAAACTGTCTCCAGGCCTGGCGTGCTTGTGTCCTTGCCGTGTGGACGGATACAGGGACAGGGACAGGAATGGCTGGGGAGTTGGGGTTGTTAACGGGGCTTAGGTGTGTATCGGGGTGGGGGTCTGAGAAGAAGGTAGACTACTCCAAAGGCCAGAACTTGAAGATACACTCATTCTTTCCTGAGGGGACGTCATGACAGTAACAGGCCTTCTGTTCCTACTCCTCTTCCTCTGGCTGGTTTGTTTCTCTTCAGCCACACTATATGTAGGAGACTGTCGTTATCGGTAGAACTGAAACAGTACAATTCCATAATGAATGACAGATACTCTATTAATGCTAGGCCAAGTTGCATGGTCTGCTAAGAAGCGAGATAAGGTGTTTCGGCACAGTTCTCTTAAATAAGAAGTAGGATATTAACAATGCATGTTATTATGAATAAATGCCAAGCCAAGGGTGACCCAGATCATATTACGTGATTGTAACCCTTCTGTTCACAGTCCTAGTTTTCTGTACTTAAAACCTATTTATTTCCGCAATGTTTCAATGTTTTTCTGATATAACAATTTCAGATAACAAAAAAAAATGATATGTTGTTTGAACAAGTGCTTGGTTGGAAATATAGTGCCTTTCATTCTCCAGCCTCAAGAACATAATCACATAGCCCAGTTCTGAGTAGAGCTCTGACATGCACGCTCTGATTTAACAGTACCCTCTGAGAAACAACATTAGTGACATCATCTACTGCAGTCGCTTCTGTACGCACGCACCCATCCATCCACACACACACATTATGTTCTTCTATCCTCGTGGGGACCTAAAAAGTATTTCCATTTAAAATCCTATTTTCCCTAACCCTAAATCTAACTATAACTCCTAACCCTAATATTAATCCTAAACCCTTTAAAATAGCTTTTGTCCTCATTGGGACGTGAGAAACACACACACACACACACACACAGCTGCCAAATTGCTTGCAGATCAAACAAATGCACACAATCACAGCAGTGTTTATGCATTACTAAAATGGAAAATATGATGGCAAGTTCAACAGCACAGGGACTCCGATTAATTATTAATTGTACACCTCCTCCCTGTAACAACTTGATAGGCCATTCTAAACAACACTGAGTCTGTGTATTGGTAATAGCCCCCTCATTACCTAAGAGGTTCTGATGGAGTGCCCTGCCTGCATATTGACAAAGGATGTGTCTCAAATGGCACCCTATTCCCTATATAGTGCCCAAGGCTGCATGCACATTTCGCCATACTTTCTCCCATCTGTCAGTGCAGTAGAACTGGCACACATCCTAGCCAAAAGACCTCCGGATGTAGCATCCAGATGCCTTCTAATAAGGATCTGTATACATCCAACATCAAAGGATATGATGTTCCAGGTGATGCCCAGGGTGCTGCTGATCATGGAGGCCTGGGTGTGAAGCCTCTCCTCCTCCAGTAGTTTGGGGTTGGTGTAGCGCACGGCCTCCTGGTCCGGCTGAGGCAACGTGTGAAAGTCGAACTTAGCCACCTGGATCGCCATCCTAGAGGGGAGGGAGAGAGAAGAGCGAAGGTTAGACACAGGAGACAGACTTGGGTACAACTTTTTTAAATTTTAATTGACCTTTATTTATACAGGTTTTTTCTCATTGAGATAACATTTTCCAAGAGAGAACTGGTCCAATAGCTGCAGGGGGAACAACGTTTTAGAAAAAACAACTTACATACACTAACACAACATTAAACAAAACTATAAACACACATACAGTTCAACAAAAACATTTTACATTAAAAATACAAAAGTCTTGACTAAAAAGGGTGCCCTGAAAAGAATTACACTCTTCTATGATATATACATCGATCAAGTGTTTAAACTCCACCAACGAAACTAGATCATCAAATTTTAAAATGTTCAGGAGAGAATTCCAGGATTACGGTGCTAAGTACAGTGGGGCAAAAAAGTATTTAGTCAGCCACCAATTGTGCAATTTCTCCTACTTAAAAAGATGAGAGAGGCCTGTAACTTTCATCATAGGTACACTTCAACTATGACTGACAAAATGAGAAAAGAAATTCCAGAAAATCACATTGTAGGATTTTTAATGAATTTATTTGCAAATTATGGTGGAAAATAAGTATTTGGTCAATAACAAAATTATATCTCAATACTTTGTTATATACCCTTTGTTGGCAATGACAGAGGTTAAACGTTTTCTGTAAGTCTTCACAAGGTTTTCACACACTGTTGCTGGTATTTTGGCCCATTCCTCCATGCAGATCTCCTCTAGAGCAGTGATGTTTTGGGGCTGTTGCTGGGCAACACGGACTTTCAACTCCCTCCAAAGATTTTCTATGGGGTTGAGATCTGGAGACTGGCTAGGCCACTCCAGGACCTTGAAATGCTTCTTACGAAGCCACTCCTTCGTGTGTTTGGGATCATTGTCATGCTGAAAGACCCAGCCACGTTTCATCTTCATTGCCCTTGCTGATGGAAGGAGGTTTTCACTCAAAATCTCACGATACATGACCCCATTCATTCAGTCGTTCTGGTCCTTTTGCAGAAAAACAGCCCCAAAGCATGATGTTTCCACCCCCATGCTTCACAGTAGGTATGGTGTTCTTTGGATGCAACTCAGCATTCCTCCAAACACGACGAGTTGAGTTTTAACCAAAAAGTTATATTTTGGTTTCATCTGACCATATGACATTCTCCCAATCTTCTTCTGGATCATCCAAATGCTCTCTAGCAAACTTCAGACGGGCCTGGACATGTACTGGCTTAAGCAGGGGGACACGTCTGGCACTGCAGGATTTGAGTCCCTGGCGGCGTAGTCTGTTACTGTTGGTAGGCGTTTGTTACTTTGGTCCCAGCTTTCTGCAGGTCATTCAATAGGTCCCCACGTGTGGTTCTGGGATTTTTGCTCACCGTTCTTGTGATCATTTTGACCCCACGGGGTGAGATCTTGCGTGGAGCCCCAGATCGAGGGAGATTATCAGTGGTCTTGTATGTCTTCCATTTCCTAATAATTGCTCCCACAGTTGATTTCTTCAAACCAAGCTGCTTACCTATTGCAGATTCAGTCTTCCCAGCCTGGTGCAGGTCTACAATTTTGTTTCTGGTGTCCTTTGACAGCTCTTTGGTCTTGGCCATAGTGGAGTTTGGAGTGTGACTGTTTGAGGTTGTGGACAGCTGTCTTTTATACTGATAACAAGTTCAAACAGGTGCCATTAATACAGGTAACGAGTGGAGGACAGAGGAGCCTCTTAAAGAAGAAATTACAGGTTTGTGAGAGCCAGAAATCTTGCTTGTTTGTAGGTGACCAAATACTTTTTTTCCACCATAATTTGCAAATAAATTCATTAAACATCCTACAATGTGATTTTCTGGATTTTCTTTCTCATTTTGTCTTTCATAGTTGAAGTGTACCTATGATGAAAATTACAGGCCTCATCTTTTTAAGTGGGAGAACTTGCACAATTGGTGGCTGACTAAATACTTTTTTGCCCCACTGTAACTAAAACTATTTCTACCATGACCTGTTCTAATATATGTTACTGTTAGAAGCAAATGAGAATGGGACAGTAATTGATATTTATTTTCCGACCTGACTAAAAAAGAACAGAGATAAAATGGCATTTTACCTAATATGGCCTTATAAATCAGTGTATCCTAGTGTTAAAGGCTACTCAAGGTCAATGACGACCAGCCAACAGCGCAACACAATGATGTGTTAAACGTTTCTGATTTGTAATGAACCTGAGGGCTGCATGACACACTGAATGAAGTGCTCTCAGGGTAGTGAGATAACATCACTAAAATCGAAAAGCCTCAAAAGAAAAACAAGCCTGATGCCGGTAATAAAAACCTATTTTCAGCTTGAGCTTCCTTATCCAGTTCTCTACATGCACAGTGAAGAACAGCTTATCATCAACCCACACACCCAAATATTTGTACACTTTAACATGCTCTATAGTATGTCCAGCCAATGTAGCAACGACATGATTAGTAACATGCCTGGAATTTGTTTTACCTGAATTTAGAACCAGCTTTAAATCATACAGATTCTTTTGTATGATGTTAAATGTTCTTTGGGCATTTTCAAAAGCTAAAGATAAACTACTACCACTTGAATAAAGAAGAGTATCTGCATAAAAATGAACCTCCGCTGTTTCAATAAGATCCCCAATGTTGTTGATATACAAAAAGAACAACAGTGGGCCTAAAATAAAACCTTGCGGAACACCTGAACGCCATTACACATTGTGTACGATTTGATAGTTAACTTATAAACCAATCTAGAGCATGACCAGTAATTCCACAACATTTTAACCTTTGCACTAATACATCATAGTGCACGGTGTCAAAAGCCTTCGACAAATCAATAAAGACAGACACACAATGTAACTTCTTATCAAGAGCACAGTGGATGTCATTTAAAACCTTCAATGTTGCTGAAACAGTGCTGTGGCCAGACCTAAAACCTGATTGCATTCATTTGAAGATGTTTTCTTGGAAGTAGGTCTTTAGCTGCCTACTAACTAAGGACTCCAGTACCTTTGACAGTAACAGACAATTTTTATATGGGTCGACAGTTGTCAAGTAGCAAAGGATCTCTACCTTTCAGGAGAGGCAGTACAAAAGCAGATTTCCATAACTTGGAGATTTCCTTTACATCAAGCGTGAGGTTAAAAATACATGTTAAGGGGGAGCAATGATGTCTGCAGCTAGGTGTAGGAAGCAGGGGTATAGTTCATCGGGGCCAGGGGATTTCTGTCCAGGGCTTTACACACTTCTGAAACAGAGAAGGACGAAAAGGAGAACCTGGTGAAGGAATGCACAGGGGTGTCAGGTAAATTCATAGGGGGCTCAATTATAAATTCGACCTTTTCAAATAAACTGCCTGCATCTAAAAAAAAATGCTGATTCAAGTCTTTCCGAATGGGGGTTCTCTCAGTTACAATCTGTGTGTCTACCAACAATTGTTTGGGAAGCTGTGTATCTTTTTCGCACTCCAAACCATTCACAACTTGCCAAAATTTGGATGGATTATTTAAATGATGTGAAGTAGATTCCAGGTAGAGGTCTGCTTTCAATTTACGGATCATAGCCACACCCATATTTCGAAGACGTTTAAAAGCCATCCAATCATCTGCCAAACCAGTCCCTCTTGCTTTAGCCCACATAGCATTTCGTTCCCTTATGATTTTTTTTTTTACTGAGCCATCCTCAAGGGGAGGAAGAAAGGAGATCGAAGGTGAGAGAGAGACTTGGGTGCTACTGAGCCATCCTAGAGAGGCAGAGCAGAGGAGAGTGAAGGTTAAACACAGGAGAGAGAGACTTGGGTGCTACTGAGCCATCCTAGAGAGGCAGAGCAGAGGAGAGTGAAGGTTAAACACAGGAGACAGATACTTGGGTGCTACTGAGCCATCCTAGAGAGGCAGAGCAGAGGAGAGTGAAGGTTAAACACAGGAGACAGATACTTGGGTGCTACTGAGCCATCCTATAGAGGCAGAGCAGAGGAGAGTGAAGGTTAAACACAGGAGACAGATACTTGGGTGCTACTGAGCCATCCTAGAGAGGCAGAGCAGAGGAGAGTGAAGGTTAAACACAGGAGACAGATACTTGGGTGCTACTGAGCCATCCTAGAGGGGAGGGAGAGAGGAGAGTGAAGGTTAAACACAGGAGAGAGAGACTTGGGTGCTACTGAGCCATCCTAGAGAGGCAGAGCAGAGGAGAGTGAAGGTTAAACACAGGAGACAGATACTTGGGTGCTACTGAGCCATCCTATAGAGGCAGAGCAGATGAGAGTGAAGGTTAAACACAGGAGAGAGAGACTTGGGTGCTACTGAGCCATCCTAGAGAGGCAGAGCAGAGGAGAGTGAAGGTTAAACACAGGAGAGAGAGACTTGGGTGCTACTGAGCCATCCTAGAGGGGAGGGAGAGAGGAGTGTGAAGGTTAAAACACAGGAGAGGGAGACTTGGGTAGTACTGAGCCATCCTAGAGAGGCAGAGCAGAGGAGAGTGAAGGTTAAACACAGGAGAGAGAGACTTGGGTAATACTGAGCCATCCTAGAGAGGCAGAGCAGAGGAGAGTGAAGGTTAAACACAGGAGAGAGAGACTTGGGTGTTACTGAGCCATCCTAGAGGGAAGGGAGAGAGGAGAGTGAAGGTTAAACACAGGAGAGAGAGACTTGGGTGCTACTGAGCCATTCTAGAGAGGAGGGAGAGAGCAGAGTGAAGGTTAAACACAGGAGAGAGAGACTTGGGTGCTACTGAGCCATTCTAGAGTGGAGGGAGAGAGGAGAGTGAAGGTTAAACACAGGAGAGAACAAATCCAATTTTGATAAACTCCCATATCTACTGGGTGAAATTCCACAGTGTGCCATCACAGCAGCAAGATTTGTGACCTGTTGCCACGAGAAAAGGGCAACCAGTGAAGAACAAACACCATTGTAAATACAACCCATATTTATGCTTATTTATTTTATCTTGTGTCCTTTAACCATTTGTACATTGTTAAAACACTGTATATATATATATAATGACATTTGTAATGTCTTTATTGTTTTGAAACTTCTGTATGTGTAATGTTTACTGTTAATTTGTATTGTTTATTTCATTTTATATATTCACTTTATATATTATCTACCTCACTTGCTTTGGCAATGTTAACACATGTTTCCCATGCCAATAAAGCCCTTGAATTGAATTGAGAGGAGAGTGAAAGTTAAACACAGGAGAGAGATACTTGGGTACTACTGAGCCATCCTAGAGGGGAGGGAGAGAGCAGAGTGAAGGTTAAACACAGGAGACAGATACTTGGGTACTACTGAGCCATCCTAGAGGGGAGGGAGAGAGCAGAGTGAAGGTTAAACACAGGAGACAGATACTTGGGTACTACTGAGCCATCCTAGAGGGGAGGGAGAGAGCAGAGTGAAGGTTAAACACAGGAGACAGATACTTGGGTACTACTGAGCCATCCTAGAGGGGAGGGAGAGAGCAGAGTGAAGGTTAAACACAGGAGAGAGAGACTTGGGTACTACTGAGCCATCCTAGAGTGGCAGAGCAGAGGAGAGTGAAGGTTAAACACAGGACACAGATACTTGGGTGCTACTGAGCCATCCTAGAGAGGCAGAGCAGAGGAGAGTGAAGGTTAGACACACAGGAGACAGACCTCCAACGGCACTGCCCCACTAAGAGAAAAAGTTAACATAATCCCTAGCTGTCTATTGCTGCTTTCCATGTTGTCTGTAGCTTGTGAAGTGTGGAAACACTGTTGCTTTTATGGGTTTTGTCTTGTTGCTTTTTGTGAAATATTGCTCTGTCTACATGCTGTTTTGCTTGTCCTATGTTGCTCTGCGTGTGCTCACTGCTCATTGATTGTCTGTAATGTAATAGTTTTTAATAACCTGCCCAGGGACTGAGGTTGAATATTAGCCGTCTGGTTAAAACCAGCACTTTTACTGAAACGTTGATTCATGTGCACCGTCCCTGTAAAAATAAAAATGAACTCAGACTCAAAAGCGGTAGCACTTGATTCAACAACACCGTAAGCACTACGCAAGTGTTTTTGTTTGCAAATAACTGGTCTTACTCTGTGCTAGAAACTTGGCTAAGTATTTCCGCAGGCAGTCACACACTGTAAATAAATATCCTAACGTCTAAACTTTAATCACAGAAGGACATATTGGTCAGATGATCAGATCAAATCATTTGAGATGTGGGTTTGTTGACATTTTAAAAGCCAGTCTCCCTCTGAAACTGTGAATATGATCAGATATAAAGAAACTAAACTATTAGAGATTCACTGACAGTGTAGCCACAGGCAACACATTTCAGTTCACCATTCAAAATATAGCATTAAACCAAATCAAGAAAGGTAAATAGGTGGATCAATCCATTCCATTCCCACTAAATATAAAGATGATCAAAGGGCAAGACACCACAGAAGCACTCAATGCAAACATACTGTATGGCTTTGACAAGACATGTAGGTGTCAGTTGTTGTGGTCAGCAGTTTAGAATGGCAACCTGCACTTACACAATTACACCGGTCTATCTATCTACTGCTATCTACTGCTTGTCAACTGTTTGTTGAAGTTGGTGTGCTCATCTCTAATGCCATCCATCCACCCTGATCCTGCTACTGTCCTGTCCAGTCTACTGACCAGCCCTGGTCACTGATAAATTATTTATCCAGTTAGACCAAACACCCTGAGGCTCCAAGCTTCCTGTTCCACAGTGTGTGTGTGTGTGTGTGTGTTCAGGTTCATATCCTAACAGGCGGCAGAGAGAACGTGTTCATAGCCTGCGGTTAGGGCAACAGAGACGCATCCGGGATTCATAGTTCTGTATGCCTCTCTAATGAAATACTAACAAACTTCTTACTAATTACCGGGCGCTACATTTATGCCTTCCATTCTAAGAGAAGAGATAAAAGTGCCAATTGGATGCAGCCAGTACAGTCTATCACAGTGACACGGCACCGTGTGGGTGAAGCAGGAAGGAAGTAGATGAAGACAACTGGAAGAGAGAGATAGGGGGAGAGGGATGCAGAAAAAGAGAGGTGAACATTTCTACTCCTCAGGCCTGTGTGAAGCGATGGAGATGGCATCAGATTCCCACTCTGTTTCTGCTGTCTTAGCCAATAGCCACTTCCCCTGCTGGCCTGCCACAGCCAATAAGAGCCCACGGAAGGAGACGACACCCTGCCCTGCACCGGGTTGGCCACCTGTGGACCTTACAGAGGAGTAACTCAAGGCTAGCCTGGTCCCAGATCTCTTTCTGCTGCCTTGCATATTACTATCCACTCAAACAGATAAGGCACATTATGAAGCAGTAGGGAAGTCAAATCCTCTCCTCTGCATGCATACTGGTGTCTGTTTACCATTCCAATAACTCTGTGAAGTAAGTGTTAAAATAATGCATTACACCTGATTATCTCCCTAGCAGAATGAGACTTCATCTGTCTTGGGTCTTTCTTTGTTTTATTTCATTCATCTAACTGTCTCTTAAACTGTTTCATAACATCCTAGATTTGAAATGAATATATTAAACCAATATAAAACCATCTTATTTCCAGCCTGTGTGTAATTAATGGTGATGAATGTGGTATTAAATGAAGAGGGTTTGGTAGAGGATTGATTCCCCCAGCAAAGTGAGAGTGATGATGGTGTCCCGGGGAACAGTCAATCACAGACACAGAGAAACAGCTGCAGGGCCCAGGTTTTTGTCACAAGCTAAATCTTTATGACAATGTATAACTAGTGACTGTTTGTCTCTTTCCTTCTCTCCATCTTTCTTACCTTTTCTCCTCGGGCTCTCGCAGGCACTAACGCGCATGCACACACGCACGCACACACACACACACACTGTTGTTACGACCAATAAATAGTCTTCTCTCCAGGTATAAAACAGAGAGCCAGACACTAGAACACTCCCTTTCCCACAGCAGGTAAATGGAATAGAACCATCCATTTGACAGACTTTTACCATCATTCCTCTGTAGGCTGAGACAAACAGCAGTACCATGGCTTTCAGGAGGGCACCTGACTGCAAACATTTATCTCCATAGGACAGTGGTCACCACCCTTTCTTCTGCGATCGACTGGTTGATCTCCAAAGTATTCCTAGTCGATCGCCAAACATCTCTGTAAAAAGCCTGACAATAAAGTCTTGCATTCCAAAATGTTTGTGGTAGGTGCACTTGATTTAGCTGCCCTACGCGCCGAGTAGTCCAAGTGTTCCCATTATGAACCATGTCATGTGTCTGAAGGTACAACTGTGCCTACCCTGTGGGCCTGGAGAGCAAATCAAGTGCACCTATAGGCATACCACTGGCCAATCAGGTAGCTCAGATCACTGTGTCAACAGCTTCCACGAGCCCACAGCGAAGTTGATTGTCGACTACTGTGTGAGATTTCAAAACCATGACTAGAGAGAGACTGTCAATGAATACAGCAAAGAGACAAGTGCATTCATGGTAAGGATTTCATTCAGCACTGTCAACACGACATAAAACACCCTCTGCCTATCAACTCAAGCTACAAAGTGTATCCATAGACTTGCGTTGTTATTAGCGGCTTGTGTCTTTGGACTATTTCACGTTGTCTGGTCATACGAGTAACAACATGAGTCAGAGTTTCACCATCAGCTGGAAGACGGTGTCTCCTTTTGGGACAATCAGCGGAGGGAGGAAGAGCTGAGGAACAGTGAGAGGAGCACTCTCTACCCCTCCCTCCCTCCCTCTCTCTCTCCCTACCTCTCTCTCTCGACCTCCCTCTCCCTCCCACTCTCTATCCCTCCCTCCCACTCTCTATCTCTCTCTCTCTCTCGACCTCCCTCCCTACCCCTCCCTCCTTCTCTCTCTCTCCCTACCCCTCCCTCCCTACCCCTCCGTCCCTCTCTACCCCTCCCTCTCTACCCCTCCCTCTACCCCTCCCTCCCACTCTCTCTCTCTCTCGACCTTCCTCCCTCTCTCTCTCTCTCTCTCCCTACCCCTCCCTCCCTACCCCTCCGTCCCTCTCTACCCCTCCCTCTACCCCTCCCTCCCTCCCACTCTCTCTCTCTCTCGACCTTCCTCCCTCTCTCTCTCTCTCTCTCTCTCTCTCTCCCTACCCCTCCCTCCCTCTCTCTCTACCCCTTCCTCACTCTACCTCCCTCCCTACCCCTCCCTCTCTCTCCGTCCCTCTCTACCCCTCCCTCCCTCTACGTCCCTCTCTCTCCGTCCCTCTCTACCCCTCCCTCTCTCTCCGTCCCTCTCTACCCCTCCCTCCCTCTACATCCCTCTCTCTCCCTCCCAGCAAACTAAAACTCACATTTTTTCAATTCATGCCTCACATGTAATACAACAAATGATATATTACCAGTTTGATCACATATCATTTTAAAAATGGTCTGACAAGAGAACAACATTGGCAGGGCAATTCAAGAATAGCCTATGTGCAGTGATAATGTATTGGGCCTATAGCCTACTGCACAAACCTCATCGCTACAGAACTGCTTTTAATAGGTTCATGTAGCATAGGTTTATCTTTTTTTATAAACGGCCTGCATTTTGGCTCAGAAAGTGATCTCGACTCAAAGGTTTAGTGACCACTGCCATAGAAGTTGAGTGTAGGGTTAGTGTCGCTAGAAAAAGTCTTCATTCTAAATGGCACTAATATCTTACCCTCTTACAAAAAAGGGTTCTTTGGTGGTCCCCATAGGGGTTCCAGGTATAACACTTTTGGAACCCAAAAGAGTTCTAGCTGGAACCAAAATAGCTCTACCTGGAACCTCAAAGGGTTCTCCTATGGGGACAGCCGAAGAACCATTTTAGGTTCTAGATAGCACTTTTTTTCAACGAGTGTACATACTGTAGTGCACCCTATGGGCCCTGGTCAAAAGTAGTGCACTAAATAGGGAATATGGTGCCATTTGGGACACATGTTGACACTGCCTGCATAATAGCATAACTAGGGTTGTAATATCTGCTGTGCGAGTAACAACATTCAGAAACACCAATGCTTTCTCCCAGAGTGTATTAAGGAAAAGGTGACCATTTCCATTTTCTCTGCTTGGTACCACAACACTGGGTCGATATATTGATGTGTGTGTTCATCTGTGGCTCTCAGCGTAGAGATGCTCAGCTCACTGGTCCCAGAGGAGCTGTGTCTATCTGCACAGAGAACACCGTGCAGTTCACACAGTCACAACTACCACACCTGTGTGTGTGTGTGTGTTTTTGTATGTGGGTGTGTGAGAGTTTTCTGTATAGGGCCCTATAAAATGTGCATTGCGAAAAACACATACAGAATCACAGAATCCAGACATTAAAATGGAATTCAACAATATTAAAAAATGTATTGAATTTAGCAGGAAATCAACTAAATGTATTGAACTTATGAGAATATTTATAATCATAAGGGCTCCCGAGTGGCGCAGCAGTCTAAGGCACTGCATCTCAGTGCAAGAGGCTTCACTACAGTCCCTGGTTCAAATCCAGGCTGTATCACACCCGGCCATGATTAGGAGTCCCATAGGTTGGCGCACAATTGGCCCAGCGTCGTCCGGGTTTGACCGGTGTAGGCTGTCATTTTAAATAAGAATAAGTTCTTAACTGACTTGCCTAGTTAAATAAAGGTTAAAAAATATTTATATACATGTTACGGTTTTCTTCCGGAAGGAGGCAATGCAGCTGTGGTAATTTAGATACAGGAAGACAATAAACATGTGGTAATACAAAAACATAGGTTGGCGCACAATTGGCCCAGCGTCGTCTGACTGAATGTCCAGCTTATCAACTAAAGAAAACAGTTGACGCATACTATACACTCGCTTCTCTCAATGGCTGTCATTTTGGTTGTGTCCAAACTGGTGATATACATATACAGTAGTAGTCGGAAGTTTACATACACCTTAGCCAAATACATTTAAACTCAGTTTTCACAATTCCTGACATTTAATCCTAGTAAAAATTCCCTGTTTTAGGTCACTTAGGATCACCACTTTATTTTAAGAATGTGAAATGTCAGAATAATAGTAAAGATAATGATTTATTTCAGCTTTCATTTCTTTAATCACATTCCCAGTGGGTCAGAAGTTTACATACACTCAATGAGTATTTGGTAGCATTGCCTTTAAATGGTTTAACTTGGGTCAAACATTTTGGGTAGACTTCCACAAGCTTCCCACAATAAGTTGGGTGAATTTTGGCCCATTCCTCCTGACAGAGGCAGGGTAACTGAGTCAGGTTTGTAGGCCTCCTTCTTCGCACACACCTTTCCCACAATGTTTCTATGGGATTGAGGTCAGGGCTTTGTGATGGCCACTCCAATACCTTGACTCTCTGGTCCTTAAGCCATTTTGACACAACTTTGGAAGTATGCTTGGGGTCATTGTCCATTTGAAAGACCCATTTGCGACCAAGCTTTAACTTCCTGACTGATGTCTTGAGATGTGGCTTCAATATATCCTAGCAGGGCAGAAATTTGACAAACTGACTTGTTAGAAAAGTGACATCCTAAACGGTGCCACGTTGAAAGTCACTGAGCTCTTCAGTAAGGCCATTCTACTGCCAATGTTTATCGATTTTATTGTTTGTTTATGTGCTCGATTTTATTTACCTGTCAGCAATGGATGTGGATGACATCACTGAATCCACTAATTTGAAGGGTCGTCCACATACTTTTGTATATCTAGTGTATAATTTCACAGGCCTCCGCATGAAAAGACTGCACAAATGAAACAACAATTACCGTAATTGCTGGACTATAAGCCGCTACTTTATTCCCACACTTTGAACCTCGTGGTTTATACAATGACGCGGCTAATTTATGGATTTTTCCCGCTTTCGCAAGATTCATGCCGCCGCCAAAAAACTGAGCACCGTCACATAATGTGACGTAAATCGAGCGCGGTCAAACTTCCCATCATTCTGATTACGGTAGTAATTTTGTCACCCTCATCATGGCAAAGACACGGAGAAATGCATATGATGCAGCTTTCAAGTTGAAGGCGATCGATCTGGCTGTTGGAAAAAGAAATAGAGCTGCTGCATGGGAGCTTGGCCTTAATGAGTCGATGATAAGACTTTGTAAACAGCAGCGTGAGGAACTGACTCAGTGCAAAAAGACAACAAACCTTTCAGAGGGAAGACAAGCAGATGGCCCAAAGTATTTGCAGCCACTCGACATCAGTGTAAATCGTGCATTTAAGGTGGCGCTCCTTGTTCAGTGGGAGGCTTGGATGACAAGTGGGGAGAAATCCTTCACTAAAACGGGCTGCATGCGAAGAGCAACTTATGGTCAAGTCTGGAGCATTGTCAAAAAAATCCACTATTATCAACGGGTTTGGAAAGGCTGGACTGCTGCGTGTTGAAGGGGCAGCATGAGCTCAGCGGGGTATATGCCTCCGGATGAAAGTGACGAGAGCGACAATGAAAACGATCCAACATCGGATGAAGCAATTCTGAGGCTATTCAACTCCGACACCGAAGGAGATGACTTCAGTGGTTTCAGTGCACAGGAGGAGGCTTGGTAGGCTACTGTTTTCATTTTTGTTACAAGCCGTGTTTCGTTAAAGCCTATTTATTTTTGTTAAAAGCCGTGTTTCGTTTAAAGGCTGTGTAAAGTTCATTTGTTTCAATGTACCGGTAGGCACCTGCGGCATATAGACATGTGCGGCGTATTTATGTACAAAATACATATTTTTTAATAATTCAGTGGGTGCGGTTTATATTCAGGTGCGCTTAATAGTCCAGCAATTACGGTAAGCGCTCTGAACAGACAAACAAGAAGCTTTAACTGCAACACACACACATGCGAACACACAAACACAGTCCACAGCTGGCTCCTGATGGGAGGACGGCTCATAATAATGGCTGAAACGCAGCGAATGGTGTGTGTTTGATGGAAACCATGTGTTTGATGTATTTGATTCCGCTCCAGCCATTACCACGAGCTCGTCTTCCCCAATTAAGGTGCCACCAACCTCCTGTGATACACAAACTACAGGCGTTTGAAGATTAGTGATACTGGGTTTATGTCCCTGACTGAAGTCCCATCTTCAAACCAGGGCTGCTTTCATCTCCCAGGCATCTTCAAACAGACACATTGAGCCATGAAATGCCCCGTTTCATCGACACAAACAGTGTAAAAAGTAAAGAAAAATGCAAAGTTTAACAGATCTGGGATTGTTCTTTTGTGTATAAACGTTGAATATTAGATTTCTAACAATTCATTATCTTTCCCAAATTAAGTAATGTCGCAAACAGCTGTAAAGATAAACGCCTATACATCTCATTTCTAAAAGTGACGTAGAACCTGCTGCATAGCCCTGCTGCTGTACAGGGAAGGGATAACAACATAATCTCATTCCTTCTCAACCACTGCCTCTCTTCCTTTCTGAATTGATTGTGGCGTCTTGCAGGGCTTAAACCTAATCTAGTCTATTAGCAGGCTTTTAATAACTGTCTCTGTTAGCGGTCCGGGAGGGCACGGAGGACCAGGGGCTGCCATCCTAGATCACCCTCCCTTCACCTTCCTCTACCTCCCTCCTAGATCACCCTCCCTTCACCCCCCTCTACCTCCATCCTAGGTCACCCTCCCTTCACCTCCCTCCACCTCCACCTCCATCCTAGATGACCCTCCCTTCACCTCCCTCTACCTCCATCCTAGATCACCCCCTCCCTTCAGCCCCCTCTACCTCCATCCTAGATCACCCTCCCTTCACCTCCATCCATAGATCACCCTCCCTTCACCTTCCTCTACCTCCCTCCACCTCCAGACCATATCACCCTCCCTTCACCCCCTCTACATCCCTCCACCTCCAAACCATATCACCCTCCCTTCACCCCCTCTAATTCCATCCTAGATCACCCTCCCTTCACCCTCCTCTACCTCCCTCCACCTCCAGACCATATCACCCTCCCTTCACCCCCTCTACCTCCCTCCACCTCCAGACCATATCACCCTCCCTTCACCCCCTCTACCTCCCTCCACCTCCAGACCATATCACCCTCCCTTCACCCCCTCTACCTCCCTCCACCTCCAGACCATATCATCCTCCCTTCACCTCCCTCCAACTCCAGACCATATCACCCTCCCTTCACCCCCCTCCACCTTCAGACCATATCACCCTCCCTTCACCCCATCCAACCCTCAGACCACCACCCTACACCCCTCGAGGCAGAATAGAGGAGAGAAGAGGAGAGAAGAGGAGGTGATGATTGTAGAGGAGAGGAAAAATAGAGGCGAGAAGAGGAGAGGAGCAGGACGAGAAGTGGATAAGATAAGAGGTTGGAGGAGAGGAGAAACAGTTCAGATCAAGTTCAAGCGAGGGTCTGTTCATGCATGTCACCTGGGAGAGAGAGAGCACATGAAACATAAAGGGTTTAAGCTTCCTCCTGCCTCCATTCAAGGTGAACATCACCCTGCAACACTAATTGTATATGGGGAGATGTGAGAACTTTAAAAGCAATGGTTTTGGTGTGACTGGGCCAGGGAACGATGCCAAAGGGAATATGTTGTGACACAGGTAGCTAGTGTTGAATATTAATAATTAACAGCTATATGCTTATCACATAGTGAGAGGTATTCATACCTACTAATGACATGCTTCTGTAAAGGGATGGTTCCCCTCTTGAGCTCACTGCAGCTGGTCTGGGCGTATCGTCAAGGACATGGTGTGACGGGTGAGAGATTTATAAAAAAAAAAACAGAACTGACCTCTTCTAATCAAATCAAATCAAATGTATTTATATAGCCCTTCGTACATCAGCTGATATCTCAAAGTGCTGTACAGAAACCCAGCCTAAAACCCCAAACAGCAAGCAATGCAGGTGTTGAAGCACGTTGGCTAGGAAAAACTCCCTAGAAAGGCCAAAACCTAGGAAGAAACCTAGAGAGGAACCAGGCTATGATCACCTTCTAATCTCCTTTGACTTCTGAAACACTAAGCCAAGGGAGGGGTGGAACCAGCCATGACTAAGCATTTTTAGGTCTACTATATAAGACCTCTGTTTTTTTAACACTCAAGAGTGTGGGATCGACCAGCTTCATTATGGCAATAATTATTATTATTTTTTATTTTTTTTTAACCTTTATTTTACAAGGCAAGTCAGTTAAGAACAAATTCTTATTTTCAATGACGGCCTAGGAACTGCCTGTTCAGGGGCAGAACGACAGATTTGTACCTTGTCAGCTCGGGGATTTGAACTTGCAACCTTCCGGTTACTAGTCCAACGCTCTAATGATTTAAGCGATATTAAATCATTATGATTGTTTGAAGAAATGATAAAGTCTCTCTCACCTGGTTAAGAAATTCCACGACACTAGTTTATGTGTGTAGGTATAACTATACACTGAGTGTACAAAACATTAGGAGCTGCTCTTTTCATGACATAGACTGACCAGGTGAAAGCTATGATCCCTTGTTAAATTCTGCTTCAATCAGTGTATATGAAGGGGAGGAGACAGGTTAAAGAAGGATTTTCAAGCATTGAGACATTTGAGACATGGATTGTGTACCTGTTTGTATGTAATGTATGTGTGCCATTCAGAGTTGAATGGGCAAGAGAAAATATTTAAGTGCCTTTGAATGGGGTATGGTAGTGCCAGGCACACCTGTTTGAGTGTGTCAAGACCTGCAATGTTGCTGGGAATGGTCCACCATCGAAAGGATATCCAGTTAACTTGACACAACTGTTGGAAGCATTGGAGTCAACATGGGCCAGCATCCCTGTGGAACGGTTTCGACACCTTGTCGAGTCCATGTCCCAACGAATTGAGTCTGTTCTGCAGGCAAATGTGGTGCAACTCAATATTAGGAAGTTGTTCCTGATGTTTTGTATAGTCAGTGTATATTTCTATACTATAAATATCAGCACAGTTCAGATCCCCGAGCCGACAAGGTGAAGAATCTGCAGATGGGCAAGGCACTTAACCCTAATTGCTCCAGAGTCGCTGTTCGGTGTCTCAGGGGGAGTTGGGATATGCAAAAAACTCATTTCCAATTCAAACATGGTTCTAAACACACACACACACACACAAGGGGCCACCATCTCTAACAGCCAGGTCTACTTTATGGGTGTTATAACATGGTCCCGATAGGAGACAGATCTCTGTGGAATGACCTCGATGAGTTTAAACGGTGTGACGCCTCGGACCAACTAAGAGCACATGATCTGATAACCACATTAGATTGTGTCCATTTCAGGCTCTGAGATGCTGTGAATCATCTGATTGCAGTAAGTGTCGGTTCGTCTGAATACCTCGGGCTTGGAGCTCCAACATGGAAAGAGAAAAAACACAGATGCAGGAAGGGACACACGCACGCATGCACATACACACACACACACACACACACACACACACACACACACACACACACACACACACTGTGTAGCATTGCATCATGGGAGTGGGTAAGAAGAAGAGAGTGGAAAAAAGGAACCCGACAACTACAATCCCCCTTTTCACTCACAGACAGATGTATATCATAATCTCATCATGCAATTATGTCGGCTGTTTCTCCCAGTTTAGACCTACAAATGTTACAAATTAGAATTATCCACACACACAGCATGTCTATATTTTCCTCTGATTATTCAAACAGCAGTGCAGAATAGTTCATCTTAACCTGCATAGGAATCCATTAGGGAGAGAGAGAAAGAGGGTGGGAGTGGGAGAGAAAAAAGAGAGATAGAACCAGTGAAAAAAGAGAAGTGTTTTTCTCAAAGCGCTGTTGCTGCAGCTCTAACAGCCAGTGATTGCACTGGGGAGAACTGAGAGGAAGAGATGTGTGTGTGTGTGGTGTGACAGTGTTTGTGAGCCCAGTGTTCTATTTTTAGCTCACATGCTTGAGCTCATGTGCTGAGAGTGGAGGTGGGCTGTGCGGAGGCGGGCTGTGCGGAGGCAGGCGAGAGCAACACGCTATTTATAGACTGCATGTGGCTGACTCCCCGTAACCCCCGGTTACCAGCAACAGCCTCAGCACCGACTCCACCTCCATCAATAATGGTCCTGCTCTTTCTGACACACACACACACACACATACTTCTATCGGATTGGCTGCTGTAGAGACAGATCTATACGAACAATTACAGTATGGATATACAGTATGGATATGCCTCAGTGCAGGAATCTGCTAATGCATTGATCAAGATGCTATTTAAATTCAGTTGATGCAGAGTTTGCAGGGAGGGACAGTATAGAGCACGGGGTTTCTCTCAATGCAGACAAACAAAGCTCTGAGAACATACTGTACGATGTTGAAATCTGGTGAATTATTCGCTTCATTAGTAAATTATCTAGTGGCTTGGAGGATCTAATGATAAAACCTCTGTCATGGTTTCAACTATATGAGATTATGGCTGTGAATGAATGGGATTAGTGTTAAAAAATATATGTTGCCTGGCCCTGAGGGTAAACTAACAGACTGTTTAGAATGTTCAGAAGCCAAAACAAAAATATAATATGATTCTTAAACGGAAACTTCATAATTTTTCAACTTCATTTTCATCATCTCCAGCACCACCCCAGCATGAACATATGTGAAAACAGTGCATTTCTATGTTTTGTAGTAAAAATATAGAGGACGATAAGTGCTTCCGATGACCTCATCGGTGTGCATCGTGTGATTTTGACCAATTGTGAGTAAGCATTGCCTACTAATTGGTTGATGATGTCATTGGAAGCACTTACCTTTCTCTTTTTTTACTATAACAACATAGAAACGCTCCATTTTCCCATGTTGATGTTGGGGTGGTGCTGGAGACGTTGGAATATGAAGTTGAAACATTTGGAAATGTCCCTTTAATGTGTTTTGCTATTACAGCACCTATACTCAACTTACATTTTGATGCTCTCTCGCAATATGGGTGAGTGAGCAGGGATCTAGATGTTCCCATAACTAAACCCATTCCTTAACCCATTCCTTGTCCTTAAGGGAGCTAATTAGGGAGGGGGGAGCTTCTATAAAAAATACCATTACATGTCCATAATGAATGTGTGTCCCTAGATGGACCCAAACTAAACATGTTTAGGAAAAAAATACAATTTCTCCTCACAGCAAATTCAACCAGCATCACTGAGGTGTTTCGACCCTGGATGTTAAGAGAACCTTCCCTAGTAGGAAGTGAACCTCGGAGAACAATCAGGTCTCATCTCTGTCACAGAGGAAACACCTCTGAGAGGGGTGTGTCGGCCAGAAGAAGCTACTGGATGACACAGAACATATGCGGGCCACCATCCCATGCGTGGAAGAAAATAGATAATGGTTATAGGAAGCACATGCTGGCAAAACGTTCATGTCTGTAAAGAAAAAAGGCTTAAACATAGGCTGATAATAATGCATTTGCAAACTAGCCTAGTGTCTTTTAAACCAGTGGTTCCCAAACTGTTGGGCGGGCCCCTCCCTCCGAGGGGTCGGCATGAGGGTCCCCATCCAATAAAATAAATATACTGTACCAGTCAAAAGTATGGACACACCTACTCATTCAAGACTTTTTCTTCAGGTTGACTATTTCCTACATTGTAGAATAATAGTGTAGACAGTGTGTATCTCACAACTGTTGCGAAGGAGTAAAAGATGTTAGGGACAATAGAGGGTGATTCACAACAATTGTTTGCTAATATAATAATTGCTTGTAATAATGTAATTTTGATAATGGCGAGACTGGTGAGAGGTAAAATCCTTTTCATACATTGCCTACATTACTACAAATATTAATAGCTAATTATGGAAAATAAGAAATAGGATTCTTAAAATACAGTGGGGCAAAAAAGTATTTAGTCAGCCACCAATTGTGCAAGTTCTCCCACTTAAAATGATGAGAGAGGCCTGTAATTTTCATCATAGGTACACTTCAGCTATGACGGACAAAATGAGAAAAAAAATCCAGAAAATCACATGTTAGGATTTTAAATTAATCTATTTGCAAATTATGGTGGAAAATAAGTATTTGGTCACCTACAAACAAGCACGATTTCTGGCTCTCACAGACCTGTAACTTCTTCTTTAAGAGGCTCCTCTGTCCTCCATGGTTAAAGAAAAGTGTGATAAATAAAAACATATACCAATTTTATTTAAGGACCAAAAAACTGACAGCTGTGCCATATAAATCCAAAATAGTTGGGAAAAGATGTTCGATGTACCCATTCCATGGCACATGGTTTAGGAATTGATACGCAAAACAACGGCGGATTCAAATCTTCACATTTTTCAATTTAAATTACGATACAAAATTCTTGCAACCAATAGAATGTTATATATATGGGGGTTACAGTCTTCCCAGCTCTGCAGAGTCTGCTGTGAGGAGGCAGAGTCATTAGATCATTTATTTTGGTATTGTCCATATGTAGCTCGTTTTTGGTCACAGGTCCAGGAATGGCTGAAGAATTGCAACATTTGCCTAGAACTAACGCTGCAGATAGCAATACTGGGTGATTTGAAAAGCCATAGTCAATCAATCAATAATATAATAATTATTTTAGCAAAAATTGTAATTTTTAATTTACAATCTGTAGAAGCTATGAGAATAGAAAGGTGCAATACTTTTGTGAAGCATCACTGCACAGCACATCCTACCGATCCTACCGATCCTCGACTTCGGTGATTTCATCTATAAGATAGCCTTCAACACTCTACTCAACAAACTGGATGCCGTCTATCACAGTGCCATCCGTTATGTCACCAAAGCCCCATATACTACCCACCATTGCGACCTGTACGCTCTCGTTGGTTGGCCATCGCTTCATATTCGTCGCCAAACCTACTGGCTACAGGTTATCTACAAGTCTCTGCTAGGTAAAGCCCCGCCTTATCTCAGCTCACTGTTCACCATAGCAGCACCCACTCGTAGCACGTGCTCCAGCAGGTATATCTCACTGGTGACCCCCAAAGCCAATTCCTCCTTTGGTCGTCTTTCCTTCCAGTTCCCTGCTGCCAATGACTGGAACGAACTGCATAAATCTCTGAAGCTGGAGACTCATATCTCCCTCACTAGCTTTAAGCACCAGCTGTCAGAGCAGCTCACAGATCACTGCACCTGTACATAGCCCATCTGTAAACAGCCCATCTATCTACCTACCTCATCCCCATACAGTATTTTTATTTAACTTGCTCCTTTACACCCCAGTATCCCTACTTGCACATTCATCTTCTGCACATCTACCATTCCAGTGTTTAATTGCTATATTGTAATTACTTCTTCACCATGGCCTATTTATTGCCTTAACTCCCTTATCTTACCTCATTTGCACTCACTGTATATAGACTTTTTGTTTTCTTTTGTTCTACTGAATTATTGACTATGTTTTGTTTATTCCATGTGTAACTCTGTGTTGTTGTGTGTGTCGAATTGCTACGCTTTATCTTGGCCAGGTCGCAGGTGCAAATGAGAACTTGTTCTCAACTAGCCTACCTGGTTAAATAAAGGTGAAATAAAAATAAATCAAATAAAAGTTGAAAAATATATGGCAAATAGAAATCCAAAATGGATGATGTTGAGAGATATATGGGAGGGGTTGAATGGAGCTGAAGGGTGGGACTAATAACAAGATATAGGTATGTGTATGTATATATATGCATCTGTGTATGTATATGTATATATAAATATTTACCAACAAAAATATATGGGGGATTGGAAATAATGCAGACAATTACATTGATGGAAGCAACATTCTTTCCATAATATTAAGCTGAACCAAATCTCACATTTGGAATCATCAGACCAATGTTTGTTGCTTGTGTTTCTTGGCCCAAGCAAGTCTCTTCTTATTGGTGTCCTTTAGTAGTGGTTTCTTAACAGCAATTTGACAATGAAGGCCTGATTCATGCAGTCTCTTCTGAACAGTTGATGTTGAGATATGTCCTTTACTTGAACTCTGTGAAGCATTTATTTGGGCTGCAATCTGAGGTGCGGTTAACTCTAATGAACTTGTCCTCTGCAGCAGTTAACTCTTGGTCTGGCGGTCCTCATGAGAGCCAGTTTCATCATAATGCATGACGGTTTTTGCGACTGCACTTGAAGAAACATTCAAAGATCTTGAAATTTTCCAGATTGACTGAACCTCATGTCTTAAATTAATGATGGACTGTTGTTTCTCTTTGCTTATTTGAGCTGTTCTTGCCATAATATGGACTTGGTCTTTTACCAAATAGGGCTATCTTCTGTATACCACCACTACCTTGTCACAACAAGGTACTGGCCCAACGCTATAACCACTAGGCTACCTGCCGCCCCATGTATAGAGTTTCAAGATAATTAGCTTTAAAACTGCAATATTTTCTTTGCACCCCAACACAAAATGTGTAGAATTGCAGGAAATAAGGAAGGAGGGGGGAACAGGATGTTCCCCAATGCTGGAATGGGGGCCCTGAGTGTAAACGTCTATCAGGCAGTAAGTGGGGAAAGATTCATTTCAGATGGCGGCGCTATGGGATGTTGTTTCAAAGTTCTCCATCATCCATGTCTGTAAACAGACCGAGCAACTCAATGGGCCACCACTACAGCACTGAAAGAACAAAACCTCAGGAAAGACCTGTGATTCAGTCAGCGGTTTCAGGCCATGCAGGAAATAACAGCAGTCTGCAGGATGAATGGAGCAAAAAACCTGAAAGGATATTATGGAGACTATCATGAGATACTCCAGTGAAGGACGTTCACCCTGAGCTTTTGTTCACACAGAAGAGACAGAGATATAAAAAGAAGCCCCTCAGGGATCTTTTCTGTCTGGCAGTCAGTTACAGATTAAACTGATACTTCAGGGGCTCAACTCACACACGGCACCTGCACATGCACACAAACACACAGCACAGGACGCACACAAACACACAGCACAGCACGCACACAAACACACAGCACAGGACGCACACAAACACACAGCACAGCACGCACACAAACACACAGCACAGGACGCACACAAACACACAGCACAGCAAGCACACAAACACACAGCACAGGACGCACACAAACACACGGCACAGGACGCACACAAACACACGGCACAGGACGCACACAAACACACGGCACAGGACGCACACAAACACACGGCACAGGACGCACACAAACACACGGCACAGGACGCACACAAACACACGGCACAGCACGCACACAAACACACGGCACAGCACGCACAAAAACACACGGTACAGCACGCACACAAACACACAGCACAGCACGCACACAAACACACAGCACAGCACGCACACAAACACACGACACAGCACGCACGCACACACACGACACAGCACGCACGCACACACACGGCACCTGCACATGAACACAAACACACGACACAGCACGCACACAAACACACGGCACAGCACGCACACAAACACACGGCACAGCACGCACACAAACACACGACACAGCACGCACGCACACACACGGCACAGCACGCACAAAACACACACAGCACAGCACGCACACAAACACACAGCACAGCACGCACACAAACACACGGCACAGCACGCACACACACAAACACACGGCACATCACGCACACACACAAACACACGGCACAGCACGCACACAAACACACGGCACAGCACGCACGCACACACACAGCACGCACGCACACACACTCTAGGAAGTCCGTATGGAGTTCAACAACCAACTAAGGGAGAATGGCTTTTGGCTCTTCTCCAGATTCATTAGAATTAGGGCTTCTTTAGGCCTAGGGCACACGTTTCTTGTAGTAGTTTGTTTGGAAGCGGTCGTGATGTCTGACACTCAGTGGCCAGTTTATTAGGTACACCACCCCGTTCACAAAAATGGTTCGCTCCTACAGACAGTGAGTCACGTGGACGTGGCTTGCTATATAAAGCAGGCAGACAGTAATCGAGGTATTCAGTTACTGTTTGATTGAACGTTTGAATTGACAAAATGAGTGACCTAAGCGAATGAGCACAGTATGATTGTGAGAGTTAGTTGTGCTAATTCCAGTACGTTAGAAATGTGTGGCCTCCTGGGCTATTCATGCATGACAGTGTCTAGGGTTTACAGAGAATGGTGTGACAAAAAAAACACATCCAGCCAATAAATCAAATCAAGTCCAATTTTATTTGTCACATACACATGGTTAGCAGATGTTAATGCGAGTGTAGCGAAATGCTTGTGCTTCTAGTTCCGACAATGCAGTAATAACCAACAAGCAACTAACTAACAATTCCAAAACTACTACCTTATACACACAAGTGTAAAGGGATAAAGAATATGTACATAAAGATATGTGCATGAGTGATGGTACAGAACGGCATAGGCAAGATGCAGTAGATGGTATCGAGTACAGTATATACATATGAGATGAGTGTGTAAACAAAGTGGCATAGTTTAAAGTGGCTAGTGATACATGTATTACATAAGGATGCAGTAGATGATATAGAGTACAGTATATACATAGACATATGAGATGAGTAATGTAGGGTATGTAACCATTATATTAAGTGGCATTGTTTAAAGTGGCTAGTGATATATTTTACATCAATTCCCATTATTAAAGTGGCTGGAGTTGAATCAGTATGTTGGCAGCAGCCACTCAATGTTAGTGGTGGCTGTTTAACAGTCTGATGGCCTTGAGATAGAAGCTGTTTTTCAGTCTCTCGGTCCCAGCTTTGATGCACCTGTACTGACCTCGCCTTCTGGATGGTAGCGGGGTGAACAGGCAGTGGCTCGGGTGGTTGTTGTCCTTGATGATCTTTATGGCCTTCCTGTGACATCGGGTGGTGTAGGTGTCCTGGAGGGCAGGTAGTTTGCCCCCGGTGATGCGTTGTGCAGACCTCACTACCCTCTGGAGAGCCTTACGGTTGTGGGCGGAGCAGTTGCCATACCAGGCGGTGATACAGCCTGCCAGGATGCTCTCGATTGTGCATCTGTAGAAGTTTGTGAGTGCTTTTGGTGACAAGCCGAATTTCTTCAGCCTCCTGAGGTTGAAGAGGCGCTGCTGCGCCTTCTTCACGATGCTGTCTGTGTGGGTGGACCAATTCAGTTTGTCTGTGATGTGTACGCCGAGGAACTTAAAACTTACTACCCTCTCCACTGCTGTTCCATCGATGTGGATAGGGGGGTGTTCCCTCTGCTGTTTCCTGAAGTCCACAATCATCTCCTTAGTTTTGTTGACGTTGAGTGTGAGGTTATTTTCCTGACACCACACTCCGAGGGCCCTCACCTCCTCCCTGTAGGCCGTCTTGTCGTTGTTGGTAATCAAGCCTACCACTGTTGTGTCGTCCGCAAACTTTGAGTTGGAGGCGTGTGTGGCCACGCAGTCGTGGGTGAACATGGAGTACAGGAGAGGGCTCAGAACGCACCCTTGTTTGGGCCCCAGTGTTGAGGATCAGCGGGGTGGAGATGTTGATACCTACCCTCACCACCTGGGGGGCGGCCCGTCAGGAAGTCCAGTACTCAGTTGCAAAGGGCGGGGTCGAGACCCAGGGTCTCGAGCTTGATGACGAGTTTGGAGGGTACTATGGTGTTAAATGCTGAGCTGTAGTCGATGAACAGCATTCTCACATAGGTATTCCTCTTGTCCAGATGGGTTAGGGCAGTGTGCAGTGTGGTTGAGATTGCATCGTCTGTGGACCTATTTGGGCGGTAAGCAAATTGGAGTGGGTCTAGGGTGTCAGGTAGGGTGGAGGTGATATGGTCCTTGACTAGTCTCTCAAAGCACTTCATGATGATGGAAGTGAGTGCTACGGGGCGGTAGTCGTTTAGCTCAGTTACCTTAGCTTTCTTGGGAACAGGAACAATGGTGGCCCTCTTGAAGCATGTGGGAACAGCAGACTGGGATAGGGATCGATTGAATATGTCCGTAAACACACCGGCCAGCTGGTCTGCGCATGCTCTGAGGGCGCGGCTGGGGATGCCGCCTGGGCCTGCAGCCTTGCGAGGGTTAACACGTTTAAATGTTTTACTCACCTCGGCTGCAGTGAAGGAGAGTCCGCATGTTTTGGTTGCGGGCCGTGTCAGTGGCACTGTATTGTCCTCAAAGCGGGCAATAAAGTTATTTAGTCTGCCTGGGAGCAAGGCATCCTGGTCCGTGACTGGGCTGGTTTTCTTTTTGTAATCCGTGATTGACTGTAGACCCTGCCACATGCCTCTTGTGTCTGAGCCGTTGAATTGAGATTCTACTTTGTCTCTATATTGACGCTTAGCTTGTTTGATTGCCTTGCGGAGGGAATAGCTACACTGTTTGTATTCGGTCATGTTTCCGGTCACCTTGCCCTGATTAAAAGCAGTGGTTCGCGCTTTCAGTTTCACACGAATGCTGCCATCAATCCACGGTTTCTGGTTTGGGAATGTTTTAATTGTTGCTATGGGAACGACATCTTCAACGCACGTTCTAATTAACTCGCTCACCGAATCAGCGTATTCGTCAATGTTGTTGTCTGACGCAATACGAAACATATCCCAGTCCACGTGATGGAAGCAGTCTTGGAGTGTGGAATCAGATTGGTCGGACCAGCGTTGAACAGACCTCAGCGTGGGAGCTTCTTGTTTTAATTTCTGTTTGTAGGCAGCGAGCAACAAAATGGAGTCGTGGTCAGCTTTTCCGAAAGGAGAGCGGGAGAGGGCCTCAGTCAGCGGCAGTCCTGTGGACGAAAACAGCTCGTTGATGAGAGAGGTCGAAGGAGAATGGCAAGAGTCGTGCAATCTAAGAGAAGGGCCACAAACACCACAGTGGTGTGTCCAAACAGGATCTCAGAACCCACAACTTGTTGGTCCTCGTCACGGATGGGCTCAAGCAGCAGTCGACCATACCGGGTTCCACTCCTATCAGATACAAACAAGAAGAAGCGGCTCCAGCAGGCACGCCATCACCAACAATGGACAATTGAGGAGTGGAAAAATG